>NW_017671978.1:86739-183708 GCF_001879085.1 Nicotiana attenuata | reverse complement strand
GGAGAGAGGTACAACTGAGGAGGTTCCCACTCCTAAACCTAAGAAATCCAAGCCTTCTACCAAGAAGTCTTCAGAATCTATCTCTGTTGAACCCTCCCTGGCAAAAAGAACCAGGTCTGCAGTTAAAGGAAAACAAGTAAAAGTTCCTGAAGAAGAAGAAGCTTGGAGTGGAGAAGAAGAAGAAGAGGAAACTGAGAAAGAGCGGGACAGGTTTGTCCGTTTTGGAAAAAGAAAAATATTGAAAGGAAGAATTCTGAAAGACCTGGAGGAGCCAGGCATGAAAAGACTGGTTGATGCACTGGAAGCACAGGGTTGGAAGGACATGGTTCTTCAACTGGATGGCAGACTTGCAAGAAAAGAACTGATAGAGTTTATGGCAAATGCCACAGTGGTGAATGGGGTTGTTACAAGCTTGGTGAGAGGAGTAGAGGTGCAGTTTGATGCACCTAAGTTGGGAAGAATTCTAGACATACCCTGTGAGGGATATGATGATTATACTAGGCAAAGGTGGCCTTGTCTAGATTCTCTCCCTTCTGCTCTCCAAATTCCTCGGAATTTTTGTGATACCAAGTCTGCTGAAGAAGTGCCTGAGGCTAGATTTGTGCAAAAGAGTGAAATGAAGCCTGAGCACAAGGTACTTTTTGAGTTTGTGAACAAGTGTTTGCTGCCCAGACAGGAGAGAAGGCACACTGCAAATTATATGGACCTGGTCCTTCTTGAGTGTCTTGTGAGAGGAAAGCAGATTAATTGGCCTGCTTTCATTGTCAAGCTGCTGGATAGAATCATCAATTGCTCTAAGTCCCATGCAACACCTTATGGGTTTATACTGACAACTGTCTTGGCCAAGTTAGATGTGTCATTGAAAAGGTGGGAGATGGCCTCCAGCAAAGAGCACTTTGGAATCAAAACTCTGCAGGCTTGTGATTATCTGCTAAGTGTAACCCCAGTTGAACCTGGTTCATCCGTGAAGACTCCTGTGAACAGCAAAGTTAGGGCATTGGTTCTAGAATGTGGCACAAAAGATGCAGAAATTGCTAGGCTCCAGGCTCGCATTGCTGAACTAGAAAGTGAAAGAAATGGTCTCAAAGATGAGCTAGCAAAGGAAAAAGAAAAGAGTGAAGGGATGCTCCAAACAATACTCAATCTCCTTCAATCCCAACCCTCTAGTTCCTCCAAGTCCTAGAACCAGTTTAGAAACCCCTTCAGTGACCCAGATTCGGGACTTCTCTCTGTTTTTTTGCTCATGGTTGGATGTTTGTTTTTCTTTTTGTGGTCTGTTTTGTATAAACACCCCTAATCAATGAAAATATGCTTTGTTTTCTCTTGTTATATGATACTTCTGATCTAAATAGTCAAATTTTTTGTGAAGTTGATTATTGATTAACTATATCATGTTTTCACTTGCAGTTGCCCCAATGGCCATGAGTATTAATTAACATCTGGGATTCATATAATATGCAACTTTTCGATGATGCCAAAAGGAGGAAGAGATATTGAGTTTTACTTTGTATTCTGAAATAGTGATATTTATAACCTGATTAAACCTGGTCCTTAATGATAAGTTAAATTAAAGTGTGAAAATTAAGCTGAGTTCCACAGGGTCTCTGATCAATAAAAGCACAGAGTTTGTCATCATCAAAAAGGGGGAATTTGTTGGCCCAAGTTCAGATGAAGTTTTGAAGATTGACAAAATGAACTCAACCATGAAACAGGTCCATCATGTGAGACATACACAATGTTGATATATTTATTCATGTGACAGACGTGTCAAGATAAGTCTCAAGGGTCAGCAACAATCAGTAACAATATCTTCAGAGTTGATCGAAAAGGTTGCATAGGATAAGGAGTTGAAGTCTCCTTATGTAAAGAAAACTACATCCGGATCAAGGATAAGGATTGGAGTTTGAAGTGTACTAGGACTCGAATTTGATGAAGGATCAGCAATTCGATTTTTAATCAAACTCTGATTACTAACTCTATAAATAATAAAGATTGTTCTCTTTTACAGGTGATTGCACATACGCAGAAGTTAAACTGAATTGAGAGCAAAAGAGCTAGGCGATTTTGCAAGCAATTTGAGTGTGATCCAAGTGTGCAAATCTGAAGCTACATGAACCAAGAGTGAAGAACCAATTCCATTGTGTCTTTCTTTATTTTTAGTTCAATTGTAGTAGGTGTTTTTCATATTGTACCTTTCAGCTTTATCTAGAAGCAATTGTAATAGGTATATTGAGTATTCAAGTTAGAGTTAACTTGAAGGTGTTGCAACAGTTGAGGCTATGTGCCACACTGGGATTAGAGTTTAATCCTTAGGTTTACAAGAGTTTGTAAATGCTGTTTTTGGCTCAGTGATTTTAGTGGAAGTTTGGGAAAATCCTACTGAGTAGTAGGTCGTGATTTTTTCACCTTTTGAGCCAGGTGTTTTCCACGTAAAAATCTCTGTGTTCTTTACTTTATGCACTCTTAATTCCGCAAATAGTCATAGTAAGTACATCTAGAAGAACCGGGTTTTTCTAGTGCGAAAATTAGGTACTACACAAATCAACCCCCCTTCTTGTGTGGTATTGACGTTTAGAACATCAATTGAACACAGTGGTGGTGTTATAAAGTCTTTTGCTATGTACAAGCTACGGGGATAGCCTATAGAAAATTCATTTGTATGTTCTGTTGATGATGCTACTACTCAAATTGAGGAACAATACCTTATTGATCAGCTGAGGTCTTTTCGGAGTGGAAGGGCTCTTGAGCTATGTGAGTTACATCATGCTTTAACTTTCACGTCGATGTTATGGTTTAATGAAACGGTTGTCATTAGAGATGAACCTCTACAGTGTGTTGCTGCAATTACAAAGAATCCTTCAATAGGGATTAATTCTACATTCTCTATTCCCTATGACCTAGCCATGTTTGATACACAAAGTTTTAGATGATTGTCGGAATCAATTACTGGCTGGACACTCCAAAAAGGTCTATCCTCAACATGGACTCGAGCTTGCTCAACGCTTGGAGGAGTTGCCTTGTACTCTTTCTACTAGCAATTGTGACAAATTTATTAACATAAGTACATTCGACTCCTATAACACATTTGGTGATGATGCACTTCTTATAACTTCATGTCAAGTTTTCCTTGATCAATTTGGAATAGATTTTCCATTTGACCCTGGACCTAGTTTGCTTACCACATCTCTTATAGTCACAAGAAATTGTGGATTTTGTGATGCTTTGGGCAATTTAAAGCCTAATAGGTTCAAGCGATCAACCTTGGGGACCTCATGCATTACACTCTTGACAATTCACTGTAGTTATACTGTTGATGCATATGAAGGAGTAACAGCAAAGAGGCAGGCAAAAACATTCTAATAGAAGTTGCTATTGGTGGTCTAGATTCTGATTATGCTATTAATGATGGAACTCTTAGGAAACTTGGACATATGCATATGTGCAGCGTCTCTTTTAGGACTATTACCAAGTTGATTTTTGTTTCTTCTATCCTAATCTATTATGACACAAGGAAGGAGGTGGAATGTACTATCATAAGCATCGATTTGACGGTTCCATGTGGTGTCATGAATGAAGTTTTACAACTTTCAAGTGGACTGGTGGTTTCCACTACTGTGCTGGTTAGATTAGTGAAAGATTTCACTATAGAATATTATGACACCACCCAACATCACATGACAACGCATCCTGCAGGCGCAATCGAGAGATTTAGTAGAGAGCGAGCTTTTAATACGGTTTTTCAGAACTTCAAGGGGGATAACTCTAGCGTCGTCGGGTCCGAACATATTAAGGGGTGTTGTCTGTATTGTAGAGCTCTCCAAATTCCTTTTGATCCTAGCAGTGCTTTTTGATGGAGTTTTCGGCATCCACTTATTCGAGGCTATTCCTTACATTGTGGCGTATTGCGTGAATATTTCTCTTGGCAGAGAAGGAAGTGACTCTATTACGACCATGATGGATGTCACTATGGACTCCTTTCCACTAGTGCAAGCTAACACGGTTGCTCTTTCCTTTTCATCAGGAAATGATGCTGAAGAGGAATGGACAGCAAAGGCCATTGCAGATATTATCACCATTTTGATAAGCTATCTGAGGATGTTTGCTTTTGTATGCATTACATTGGCTGGCAATCCATGCTTATCCTCTTTTTATAATTCATTATTGTTTAATGCTTGGACTGATTGGGAAGTTTACAACAACTTGGTGGAAGAATTTCAAGTGCCACAAAAAGTCAGTTTCCACTTCATTATGTTCATGCTTTCGTGGAGGTTCGCTACTAGAATGTTTGCCTTGGTTCTCTCATTTAGCTTACGGCTAACTGCTTCTACAAAAGGGCAAGCAAAGACATGTAAATTTACATGGTAAGTTATGATGGCACTCCAATTAATACATCTGGTGTTATCCATTAAGAGCCACAATTACCAAAGTTTTAATAGGCTCATAACAGGTGTATCATATCATATATTTTCCTAAAGTCATAAAAACATGCCTTGGTTTTGATATAATTGGTTGGGAGCTCGCGAGCATCACTATTCTTGACTCGAACCTTGAGGACAAGGTTCTTATTGAGGACGGGAGTATTGTTATGAACCGGCACCAGCCCAATCTCACACAAGTAGCTATTGGGCTGAAAAGAACTATTGGACCGAGTACAAGCAATAGGCCAGGTTAATTTGGGATCCAGGTTAAGTAATAGGCGTAAAAATTATTCTATTATAAGGGACAATGGTCCCTGATTTGGGGTTATGTGAGAGAACTGTCTGAATCCTCTCCTCCCCAATTCTGATTCTAGCTTCTCATCCCCTTCTTTGGATCTATTCTATCTTACTTAGCTTCTGCATTTTTGTATTTCCATTACTGTCGTTCTACTTCGTTGAGTTGTAATCGTTAGATACTACTATCAATATAATTTGTATTTTGGAGTTGTTATATCTGATGCATCATCTTCCGCTTCAGCTCCTTTTGCTTCTTCAGTAATTGGAATTAGGAATGGGTCCAAAACTATATGCTAATACCTTGAACCATAAGAAGTACATCAGTCAAGTGAAGGATGGGTTGTAAATTTCTCTCCGGCCGCAGTAAACAAAGCTTATAACTTGCCAACTTTTGTTGGAAGTTGGAACTGATGACGAATACCAGGCTATACAAAAGGCACCAATGCCTCACTTATAGATGTAGTTTCAAGGCATTTGCATAGAATTCTCGGACCTATTCCTTGTTTCCCTTTGTTGGGATGTGAGTGAAAGTCACCCTTTAAATAATCAGGATCTCGTACATTTGAGGGAAAAGTACAGCAAGGGTCGTCATGTTGCCCTTGTAGCACTCAACAGCTTTTCTTGAGACAAGATGGCGCAAATCAAACCTCTTATGGGCATTTTCCTCTACAGCTTTGCCCTAGCCTTTATAAATGGAAGACAATTGCTTCTTTTTGTTGGCACGAATAAATTACACATTCAAGAACCTGCAAATCAAAAGGAATCGACTTAGTATACATACATAGGAGGTCCCACATTAAATTTAGAATTAAACAATCCCGAAAGCTAGGAGGTAATTACAGGTATGTTTAACTGCACAAACTAATAAATTTCAGCAGCCATGGCAGTTATTTAAAATATGTGCAGTATATTCATGCGTCATTATCCATAGGCAGTCAGTATAGTAACACAACAGAAATCAGTGGACATCATTCAGTAGGTGTATTAGGCGGCGTAAGTGCAGAGAAACAACTAAAATTACAGCAGGCAGTCACTTGGGCCTTTCATCAAATAGGTTATGCGCACATTCGCCCTCACTGCCATTTCTACAATTATATCCCATCAACGCTACCACAAATTCTGCAAACGTAAAATCACTTACTTACAACCAAAGTCTTATTTGAACATTTCGATTTGATGCATTATGATCACAAAGGCGATTATATCACTAGAGAAGTTAAGAAATTATACTAAGTTCTAATTAAGACAAGTAAAAACTTGTGTAATAAATAAAAAGTAACAGATTCGTACCAACTAATAAGGACTGGGTAAGCTTCAGTCACATATCAACAAAGGGGAACAAGGAGTAGGTGAGAGAATTCTACGCGAATGCCCTTCAGTTGGTCTGGATAGATGTAACTCCAAGTCATTTGCGTAGAATTCTCGCCCTATTCCTCGTTTCTTTGAAATTAAAGAGGGTTGCTTCCTTTTATTGGCTCAAGTAGGGTTGACAAAACTGGCCAAGAAAACTTGACCGCCCAAAAATTAACGGGTTGGGAGAACTATCTAATATGAGCAATGCCCAAGCTAACTCGTTATAAAACTAGTAGCCCAAACTTGACTCGCGAATTATCGACAGAAATGACACCAAGCAGCCACTTTAAGGGTTACTATTTAAGAATTAGCTAGTGTATCCTGAATTTCAATTTTTAAGTTAATTTTTCAGTTTGTTCTGAATTGTCCTGAAGTTAAGATTCTTTTAGTTTAAAATTTTATGACAAAATAAGTACCGGCTAATCTCTAAATAGCAACCCTGAAAATGGCTATATGTGCACTTGCCCCGAATTATCATCAGCTTACCCATGCTTGGGGGATGCATAGATATACCCGCTTTTGGGGGCACAGTTGAAGTCAATACACATTTTGTACAAAAATTATAAAATTTGTCCACTTCGGAACACACTTCAGAATTCGCATTTGATCGCTTTAGAATTCGCATATGAAGTTAAAAATTTAGAGTTTCGGAGCAGATCTGAAACTCTTCTATCGCTTAAAAGTGCAACTTCAAAATAAGATCTGAAATTCTTTCTCTTCAATCCAACTCTTAAATCGAATATCTGAAATTCTCCTATCCCTTAAATGGAACTTCATAATTGAATCTAAAGTTCTTCATTCTCCTAAGTGCAACTTCAGAATAAGGGATTCTAAAGTTTTTTTATTCTTCAATACAACTTCATAATCGAAGAACCAAATCTGAAGTCTACAAGTACCAACTCGAATAGTTTGAATCTCAGTTTTACGCTAGAGCTTACAAGTAAAGATAAAATCCAGTAAGTTGACGGAGTTGTAATGTTAAATGATGGGGACAACATAAAAGGAATGGAAAAGCCTTTTGGAACGAAATTCATCGCTTCAATTATTAACAACTTTTCATATGTTTAAAAATATTAAAGAAAAGACCGAGAGGTAATAATTGAAAGTGCAAATTGAAGATCATTTGTTCTAGATTAAAAGTAGAAGAATAGAAAGTCATCTTCAAATTTTTCAGTTGATGTGGCAAAATGGAGAATAAAAATCATCGTGTAGCTTTTGGTTTGTACTAATCTTCGTGCAACTTTTACTACAACCAATTATGATTGTTAAGTTGGAAGACCATCCCTCACTTGAAGAACAAAAAAATCTGGAGTAATTAAATGTGAATGTTACGAAAAAACAATAAAACCGGTAAAATTGATATCGAGTGTTTATTAATATATCCATGAAAAAAGACTGAAATAACTATTTTGGTTATAAAAAAATAGTGTTATTATAAATTTATTAGTTATTATAATATAAAATTTATTAGCTAATGAATGTAGGTGTTGCCAAATGACAAGTTGGCAGGTTGGGATATGGTAAGTTGGTGGATGAAAGAAATGTTAAAACTTGGTGTTAAAATCCATAATCCATAATACTCCATTTGAAATAGGAAATGCAAGTTCCAACTTCAAAGAAGAAGCTTGTTTCTGTTTCCTAGACCCGTATCAGTCAGTATCTGAATTCTCAAAAAGAAACATGAGGATTCTCAATCATCTATGTAGGGACATTCTATCTCAGTCACAAGGTTGCTTTAACACCAAGATCAAGCATCGCTTCTCGCAAATTGAATTTTTCAGTACAGTCCAATGATTATATATGTTGTCTTTTGGTTTGTATAGGTGCATACCATGTCCGAAGAATAATATTGACTCAGCTGCTCAAGTATGTGAAGAGCATTCCACAATTATTATAGCTCTTTGGCAACTCACGACCTTGCCCTGATATTCTCAATTTGAGCGCTCGGACTCTCCAAAAATATTGCCAAGTGCATGTAGGATCCTCCAAAAGGTAAACTATTAATCACATCATGATAATTGATACATATTGTTTCTTCTCTAGTCTCAGATTCCTCTATGATGGAGATATGTGCTATTTCCAACTTCCAACTTGATAGTTTATACGAGGCCACCAACTGTATAGAGACCTGGTCCTATATCAGTTCCCTCAGTGCTAACTACTGAAACAGTATACAAATAAGACACATGATTTTTACGTGGAAAAATACCAACTCAAGGGGACAAAAACATCAACTTCACTAACTTGTAACTACACTATTACAAGCCACTTTGTAATGACTCTATTACAAAGACTTCAATCATTCTAACTTGTAATACACTTATCACAAGCCACTTTGTCACTCACTAGTTACAAAGACTTCAACCTATGACTAACTCTAGTCACAATACAAACTCAGATGGTTTATGATTTTGAATTTCCTAAAACAAAGCTTCTAAGAAAGCAAGATAGGAGTTACAATGAACAACAAAAAACAAGATTACAACTTAATTAAGGACACATATAGACTCATAGTGAAACTGGTCCGTAATGGAGTTGTCTTCTTGTTCTTGACACACTTGTGACTTCAATGCTGGATCAGATCTTCAATGCTTGAGAGAATATCACTAAATGCTCAAGTAAATATATTGTTGCCTTACACCATGTTATTTCAAAAGACATCCCAAGGATGATGTCTATTCTTGGTTGGTACACGCCTCTACCCAATGGGAACTGACTGCTGCACTGTAGCGTGCACAGTTGCAGGCAGTCACTTTCTACAGTTGCTTTCCAGCTGTAGAGTTGACTTGTACTTCTGTCAGGGAAACACCAAGGGATCAGGTCCGTAAAGCGGTTCTTGTGAATCCAAAGGCACACTCCCCAGATTATCTTGAGTCCATTGCTGAATGATTGTACCAGGCATGCATCAGGTTCTTTATTTGGTTCTATACAGAAAGTTTGTTAGATCATCAAAACATAAGATTAAGAGACCTTAAGCCCTCCCCCTTTTTGATAATGAAAAACTTTTAAAATTGAGGACTGTTTATAGAGCTTAACTTAACCAGATAAAGTACCGGTAACCTCATATGTTCCCCCTGACTCTATGCTTCCCCCGTAATCACCAGCTTTAATTTTTCAAGTTAACCAACTCTTCCCCCTTTTGGCATCATTAAAAAATGCACAATCAGGCAAAAAAGCATAAAGAAGTCTAACACAGTTGACTGATGCCACATATGTGCACACAACATGATAGAAAAGAGAAGCAAAAGGAAAATAAGTATTGTACTAGCAAAAGAAGAGTTGTTTCATTGATAATAATTTTTGCAAAAACTATATTGGATTGTTTCAACGAGAGCAGTAACGGTGGAATCCAACATGCCAACACAAAAAAAAAATAACAGCCACAAACCATCAGAACATAAGACAACTTGTCACTGAGAGGATCCTAGGGGGCACTAGAAGAGGGAGGCTTGGAGGAGGAGGCAATGGTTTTGAGAACCAGGTCCATGCAGGCATTTGCAGACATCTGTTCCTCAAGAAGTTTCTCCCGCAGATTCTCCACTTGGTGCCTAAGTTCGGTATTCTCCTTAGTCAAGCGGGCAACTTCTTCATGAGAAGAATTAAGAGAACCAGGTGCCCCAACAGCTTGACTGAGCTGAGTTTCCAGTATGGAATTCTGAGCCTTCAACCTTCTGATTTCTTCATAGCAGCATTCTGAGCATTTATCAGCTGAGAAATTGTCGAAGTGCTTCCCCCAACCTTTTCTACACACTCACACTCTTCTAGAGTTGTTTTGGAGAAGGTTTGCTATAACGACCCGACTGTCGTTTTTAGAATTTATGCCCCGATCCCCTATTAACTGCTTTCCTTGTATTTATTTCTGCTATTTTGAATTGCCGGGATGTTTGGTTTTGAGTTTCGGAGAGTTTTGGGACACTTAGTCCCTAAATGAGAGCTTAAGTGTTGAAAATTTGACTGTAGTTAGAACAGTATGAAGACGACCTCGGAATGGAATTCCGATGGTTCCGTTAGCTCTGTTGGGTGATTTCGGGCGTAGGGGCGTGTTCGGATTGTGTTTTGGAGGTCCCTAACCAATTTAGGCTTGAAATGCCGAAAGATGGATTTTTAAAGTTTCCCGTTTGATAGTGAGATTTTGACCCGAGGGTCGGAATGAAATTTCGGAAGTTGGAGTAGCTCCGTAATGTTGAATGTGATGTGTGCGCAAAATTTCAGGTCATTTCGGACGAGGTTTGGTAGACTTTTTGATCGAACGCGTAAATTTTGAGTTTTTGAAGTTCTTAGGTTTGAATTTGATGTTAAATTGGTGTTTCGATGTTGTTTTAGGTGTTTTAAGGATTGGTATAAGTTTGGGCAGTGGTATTAGACTTGTTTGTATTTTTGGTTGAGGTCCCGGGGGCCTCGGAATGATTTCGGATGGTTGACGGAAGGATTTTGAGGTTTGGAGTTGCAGCTTTAGCTGCTGGTTTCCTGTCATAACCGCACCTGCGAGTTTGGGGCCGCAAGTGTGGCACCGCAGAAGCGTCTATGTGGCCGCAGAAGCGATTTTGGCCCAGAGCTCCAGGCGCTGCAAGTGTGTCTGGGTTTCGCAAATGTGGTGCCGCAGATGCGGCTAAGAGACCGCAGATGCGGCCCAGTCCGTTAAGTGACTTTTCGCACCTGCGATGTATTTTCCGCAGGTGCGGGACCGCAGGTGCTCTCCCTCGACCGCAGATGCAGTTTTAGTGGACAGAAAAGGGGGCAGAATCGAGGGTTTGTTCAAAAACTTAGAAAAATTAATTTGGGAGCTCGGGATTGGCGATTTTGAAAGGGATTTTCACTTGGGTGTTTTGGGTAAGTGATTCTTACTCATTTTTGATTGTTTCCCCCGAATCTATGCTTAAATTTATCATTAAATTTCGGATTAGAGATGGAAATTGAGGAAAAAATTTGGAGAAGGTTCTTAGACCTAGAATTCGAATTTTTATGGGGAATTTGACCTTGGATTTTGATAATTTTGGTATGCATGAACTCGTGAGAGTATAAGGATTCTAAAAATATAAATTTTACCTGATTCCGAGACGTGGGCCCAAGGGGCATTTTGGTCATTTCATCTAATTTCGCGTATGAGCTTAGAATTTATTTGTAGAATTAGTTACTTGAAGTGTTATTTACATTATGCAATTGAATTGAATAGATTTGGGCCATTCGAAGTCGAATACTCGTGGCAAGAACGTGGTTTCGTGTTGAACTTGAGCTGGTTCGAGGTAAGTGGCTTGCCTAACCTTGTGTGGGGGACCTTCCCCTTAGGATTGGTATATTTGTTAATTGAAATGCTTTGTACGTAAGGTGACGAGTGCGTACTTGTGCTAATTGTTGAAAAATTCGGTTTCCATTAAGTACTTAGAATTGTGTTTTCCTCTCCTGTTTACATTACTTGCAAGTTAAGCCTGTTGTTAGCTTAGGGAAGCATGTCTAATTGATTTAACTGCTTATTTTTTCTATTGCCCTATTTGAATTATGTGCAGCATGCTAGGTTAGAGATACCTGCTTTACCTTGGTGTGAAATTTGATTAAATTGAGTATTCTTCTTGTTGTTGCTGTGTATTTACTTTGCGACTACAGGACGGTGTCCCGGGAGATCCCCCTGTATGTTTACTTTGGGACTACGGAATGGTATTCCGGGAGATCCCCCTGCACTTTTACATTGGAACAACGGGACTGCACCCGGTAGATTCCTCCAGTATTGAGTATTTATATTTGGGACTACGGATGTGGTATTCCGATAGATCCCAGCACATTTATGAGTTGGACTATGGGACTGCACCCGGGAGATCCACTGGATATTTATATTTGGGGACTACAGGACGGTATCCTGGGAGATCCCCCGACTATTACTTCTGCGTTGAGCTGTATTTGTTTATCGTGATTACTTGTTTCTGTTCAGTTGTCGTTATCCTTTATATCCTGTGTCACTCTTACTGCTGTACTCATTTATACTGCTCGATTCTACATTGTCGGACTTTATATTTTATTTAATCTCAGTAGGGCCCTAACCTTCCTCGTCACTACCCGATCGAGGTTAGGCTTGGCACTTACTGAGTACCGCTGTAGTGTACTCATGCCCTTCCTGCGCAAGTTTTTCATGTGCAGATCCAGGTACCTCTACTCAGACTTACCATCCTTGAAGCAAGGCGACCATTCGGTGACTTCGAGGTATATCTGCCGCGTCCGCAGACCGAAGAGTCTCTCTCCATTCTCTCTTGTAGTTACAGCCCTTCTGCAATTACTTTGTTTCAGACATTCTGGAGTTAGAGCACTATGTATTATTCTTAGCTTGTGATTTCATGAGATTCCGGGTTTTGCGAAAAGTATTAGTATTCGAAAGTTGATATGGTGTATGCCGAGTGGCACTATTAAACACTGTTTTATTTACTATTTTTGGTTTTACTTGTTTTTTTCTTCCGCAAATTGGTTTATTTTTCTGTATTTTAGGCTTACCTAGTCGTAGAGACTAGTTGCCGTCACGATGATTCACGGAGGGCGAACCGGGGTCGTGACAAGTTGGTATCAGAGCTCTAGGTTCATAGGAGTCATGAATCACAAGCCGATTTATTAGAGTCTCGCTGATCGGTACGGAGACGTCTGTACTTATCTGCGAGAGGCTATGTAACTGTTAGGAAAAAATTTCCACTTCGTTTGATTTCCTTGTCGTGCGAGATTTTGATATCACAATACTAAACTTCTGTCTTCTATTCTCTCACAGATGGTGAGGACACATGATACCCGAGATGATCAAGCACCCGCGCCCCCTACTGGAGCCGTCAGAGGTCGGGGCCGGGGTAGAGGCCGAGGACGTGCTCGTGGTGCAGCCAGAGCACCCGCGCAAGCTGCCGCCGAGGTGCCACCAGCAGTACCAGCCGTTGTCCAGACACCTGATACGTCTGCTGCTACTACTCCAGCACTCCAAGAGACTCTGGCGCAGTTTATGACTATGTACACCACTCTAGCTCAGGAAGGGTTGCTTCCCTTGCTACAGCTACATCCCATGCCGGAGGAGGAGCACAGACTCCCGCTGCCCGCACTCCTGAGCAGCGAGTGCATGTTGATCAGGTCCCAAAGGCTATTCCTGTACAGCCGGCAGCCCCAGCTCAACCCGAGAAGAGGGCAGTAGTTTCAGAGGAGGAGCAGAAGAGGCTTGAGAGGTTCAAGAAGTATCAGCCTCCGAGATTTAGTGGGCTAGCCTCAGAGGATGCCCTTGGATTTCTTGAGGAGTGCTACCGTATCCTCCGTACTATGGGCATATCAGGATCGAGCGGGGTTTTCTTCACTACCTTCCAGCTTCGAGGAGCCGCCTATCAGTGGTGGCGTGATTATGAGTTAGACAGTCCGGATGAGGCAACATCCCTGACTTGGGCTCAGTTTTCAAATATGTTCACGAGGGAGTATGTCCCCCAGAGTCTCAGGGATGCTTGGCGCACGGAGTTCCAGCATTTGTGCCAGGGTACTATGACTGTCTCGGAATATGCTATCTGTTACACCGACGTGGCTAGACATGCACCAGCTTTGGTCTCTACGTTTCGCGAGAAGGTTTGCCAGTTTATTGAGGGGCTTATTCCCAGCATCAGGTCTAGCATGGCTTGTGAGTTGGAGATGGATATTTCTTATCAGCAGGTGGTGAGCTTTGCTAGGAGGATTGAGTGTATGCATGCTAGGGATAGAGAAGAGAGGGAGGCCAAGAGGTCTCGAGGGTCGGGCCATTATTCTGGTGCCCGTGCCCCAGCTGCACATGGTAGGGGTTATATGAGTCGCCTCGTTCATTCAGCTCTTCCAGCAGCCAGTGGTATTCCAGCCCCACATGGTCTCATGAGCCTTATTATGCACCTCTAGTATCCAGTGCGCCTCCTGCACGGGGTGCTTCCAGTGGTCAGTCCAGCAGACCTGACCCGAGCCAGTCACAGCCGCCACATCCTCCCAGAGCTTGTTTTGAGTGTGGCGACACACGCCATATGGTGAGGGATTGCCCCAGACTTAGGAGGGGTGCACCTCCACAGACTTCTCAGCCACAGCATGCCCCGTAGACTTTTCAGGTTATGGTCCCGGCACCAGTTGCTACCCCACCGGCCCAGCCAGCTAGAGGTGGAGGTCGGGGAGGTAGAGGTCGCCCTCAAGGGGGAGGCCAGGCCAGATACTATGCTCTTCCTGCCCGTACTGAGGCTGTCACCTCTGATTCTGTCATCACAGGTACTATCTTGGTCTGTCACAGAGATGCGTTGGTTCTATTTGATCCAGGATCCATTTATTCTTATATGTCTTCCTATTTTGCCCTGCATTTGGGTGTATCTCGGGATTCTTTGAGTTCCCCTGTTTATGTCTCTACTCTTGTGGGAGATTCTCTTGTTGTGGACCGCATTTATCGGTCATGTTTGGTTGCTCTTAGTGGTTTTGAGACCAGAGCCGACTTATTATTACTCAGCATGGTTGATTTTGATATTATCTTGGGCATGGATTGGTTGTCGCCCCATTATGCTATTCTTGATTGTCACGCCAAAATCGTGACGATGGCTATGCCAGATGTACCGCGTGTTGAGTGGAGGGGTGCTTCAGGTCACACTCCCAGTAGAGTTATTTCTTTCCTTAAGGCTCAGCATATAGTTGAGAAAGGGTGTGATGCATATATAGCTTATGTGAGAGATGTCAGTATGGATACCCCTTCTGTTGATTCAGTCCCAGTAGTACGGGATTTCTCTGATGTGTTTCCAGCTGATCTTCCGAGCATGCCACCCGATAGAGATATTGATTTTGGCATTGATCTGTTGCCGGGCACTCAAACCATTTCTATCCCTCTGTACCGTATGGATTCTCTTGAGTTGAAGGAGTTGTAGGAGCAGTTGCAGGAATTTCTTGATAAGGGTTTCATTCGGCCCAGTGTATCACCTTGGGGTGCTCCTGTCTTATTTGTGAAGAAGAAGGATGGTTCTATGCATATGTGTATTGATTATCGCCAGTTGAACAAGGTGACAGTGAAGAACCGTTATCCTTTGCCTCGTATTGATGACCTGTTTGACCAATTACAAGGTGCTTGTGTGTTTTCTAAGATTGACTTGCGTTCAGGCTATCATCAATTGAAGATTTGGGAGCTAGATATCCCGAAGAGTGCCTTTAGGACTCGGTATGGTCATTATGAGTTCCTTGTTATGTCATTTGGGCTGACTAATGCCCCAGCAGCCTTCACGCATTTGATGCACAGTATTTTCTGGCCATATCTTGACTTATTCGTGATTGTTTTTATTGATGACATTCTGGTATATTCCCGGAGTCGAGAAGATCATGAGCAACACCTGAGGACAGTGCTTCAGACCTTGAGAGAGAAGAAGCTATATGCTAAGTTCTCAAAATATGAGTTTTGGTTGGATTCCGTGGCATTCTTGGGTCACGTGGTCTCGAGTGAGGGTATTCAGGTGGATCCGAAGAAAGTGGAGGCTGTGCAGAGTTTGCCCAGACCATCCTCAGCTACAGAGATCCGCAATTTTCTTGGCTTGGCGGGTTATTACTGTTGATTTGTTCAGGGGTTTTCATCTATTGCAGCACCTATGATCAGACTGACCTAGAAGGGTGCTCCGTTCCAGTGGAAGGAAGAGTGCGAGGAGAGCTTTCAGAAGCTCAAGACAGCTTTGACTACAGCCCCAGTTCTGATATTGCCTACCGGTTCAGGTCTTATACTATCTATTGTGATGCCTCGAGAGTTGGCCTTGGAGCGGTATTGATGCAGGACGGTAGGGTGATTGCCTACGCGTCCAGACAGTTGAAGATACATGAGAAGAATTATCCTGTCCATGATCTTGAGTTAGCTGCTATTGTTCACGCCTTGAAGATCTGGCGTCATTATTTGTACGGTGTGCTTATGAGATTTATACTGATCACCGGATTTTGCAACATCTGTTCAAGCAGAAGGACCTTAATTTGCATCAGAGGAGATGGCTAGAGCTGCTGAAGGATGATGATATTACTATCTTGTATCACCCGGGCAAGGCCAATGTGGTGGCCGATGCTTTGAGCCGCCGGGCAGAGAGTTTGGGGAGTTTGGCTTATCTACCAGTAGCAGAGAGGCCCATGGCAATGGATGTTCAGGCCTTATCCAGCCAGTTGGTGAGGTTGGACCTTTCGGAGCCAAGTCGGGTTCTAGCTTGCGTGGTCTCTCGGTCTTCCTTGTTTGATCGTATCCGGGAGCGTCAGTTAGATGACCCTCATTTACTTGTCCTCAAGGACAAAGTGATGCATGGCGATGCTCGAGATGTGACTATTGGTGATGACGGGGTATTGAGGATGCAGGGTCGAGTTTGTGTACCCAATGTTGATGGGCTTTGGGAGTTGATTCTAGAGGAGGCACATAGTTCGCGGTATTCCATTCATCCGGGTGCTGCGAAGATCTATCAAGATTTGAGGTACCACTACTGGTGGAGGCGGATGAAGAAAGATATAGTTGGATTTGTAGCTCGGTGCCTTAATTGTCAGCAGGTAAAGTATGAGCACCAGAGAACAGGTGGATTGCTTCAGCAGATAGAAATTCCAGAGTGGAAGTGGGAGCGGATCACCATGGACTTCGTATCTGGGCTCCCACGGACTTTAAGGAAGTTCGATGCCATTTGGGTTATTGTGGTTCATTCCTGTGTGTACTACCTATTCTTCGGAGCGTGGCAGAGATTTATATCCGGGAGATTGTCCTTATGCATGGTATTCCAGTTTCCATCATTTCAGACAGAGGTACTCAGTTCACATCGCGATTCTGGAGAGCCGTACAACATGAGTTGGGTACTCGGGTGGAGTTGAGCACAGCTTTTCACCCTCAGACGGACGGACAGTCCGAGTGAACTATTCAGATTCTTGAGGATATGCTTCGTGCGTGTGTGATTGAGTTTGGAGGGTCTTGGGATCAGTTCTTGCCATTGGCGGAGTTTGCCTACAAAAACAGCTATCAGTCCAGCATTCAGATGGCACCGTATGAGGCTTTATATGGTAGGAGACGTAGACTCCGATGGGTTGGTTCGAGCCGGGTGAGGCTAGATTATTGGGCACAGACTTGGTACAAGATGCCTTGGAGAAGGTTAAGGTGATTCAGGATAGACTCCGTACATCCCAATCCAGATAGAAGAGCTACGCGGACCGGAAGGTTCGTGATGTTTCCTACATGGTTGGAAAGCGGGTTCTGCTTCGGGTTTCGCCTATGAAGGGCGTTATGAGATTTGGGAAGAAAGGGAAGCTGAGTTCGAGGTTTATTGGCCCTTTTGAGATTTTGAGACGTGTTGGGGAGGTTGCTTACGAGCTTGCCTTACCTCCCATCTTGGCAGGGGTTCATCTGGTATTCCATGTCTCGAAGCTCCGGAGGTATCACGGTGATCCGTCGCACGTGTTGAATTTAAGTTCAGTCCAGTTGGACAAGGATCTATCTTATGTCGAGGAGCCAGTGGCAATATTGGACAGGCAGGTTAGAAAGTTGAGGTCAAAGAACATCGCATCAGTAAAGGTTCAGTGGCGGGGTCAGCCGGTCGAGGAGGCGACCTGGGAGACCGAGCAAGATATGCGCAGCCGTTACCCTCATCTCTTCACTACTTCAGGTATGTCTCTATGCTCGTTCGAGGACGAACGAATGTTTAAGTGTGGGAGGATGTAACGACCCGGTCGGCCTTTTTAGAATTTATGCCCCGATCCCCTGTTAACTGCTTTTCCCGTATTTATTTCTACTATTTTGAATTGCCGGGATGTTCAGTTTTGAGTTTCGGAGAGTTTTGGGACACTTAGTCCCTAAATGAGAGATTAAGTGTTGAAAATTTGACCGTAATCGGAACAGTATGAAGACGACCTCGGAATGGAATTCCGATGGTTCCATTAGCTCCGTTGGGTGATTTCGGGCTTAGGGGCGTGATCGGATTGTGTTTTGGAGGTCCGTAGCCAATTTAGGCTTGAAATGCCGAAAGATGGATTTTTGAAGTTTCCGGTTCGATAGTGAGATTTTGACCCGAGAGTCGGAATGGAATTTCGGAAGTTGGAGTAGCTCCGTAATGTTGAATGTCATGTGTGTGCAAAATTTCAGGTCATTCGGGCGAGGTTTGGTAGACTTTTTGATCGAAAGCGTAAATTTTGAGTTTTTGAAGTTCTTAGGCTTGAATTCGATGTTAAATTGGTGTTTCGATGTTGTTTTAGGTGTTTTAAGGATTGGTATAAGTTTGGGCAATGGTATTAGACTTGTTTGTATTTTTGGTTGAGGTCCCGGGGGCCTCGGGATGATTTCGGATGGTTGACGGAAGGATTTTGAGGTTTGAAGTTGCAACTTCATCTGCTAGTTTCCTGTCATAACCGCACCTGCGAGTTTGGGGCGCAGGTGCGGCACCGCAAAAGCGGCTATGTGGCCGCAGAAGCGATTTTGGCCCAGAGCTCCAGGTGCCGCAGGTGCGGCTGGGTTTCGCAAATGCGGTGCCGCAGATGCGGCCCAGCCCGTTAAGTGACTTTTCGCACCTGCGATGTATTTTCCGCAGGTGCGGGACCGCAGATGCGCTCCCTTTATCGCAGATGCGGGACCGCAGATGCGCTCCCTTTATCGCAGATGCGGTTTTACTGGATAGAAAAGGGGGCAGAATCGAGGATTTGTTCAAAAACTTAGAAAAATTAATTTGGGAGCTCGGGATTGGCGATTTTGAGGGGGATTTTCACCCGGGTGTTTTGGGTAAGTGATTCTTACTCGTTTTTGATTGTTTCCCCCGAATCTATGCTTAAATTTATCATTAAATTTTGGATTAGAGATGGAAATTGAGGAAAAAAATTGGAGAAAGTTCTTAGACCTAGAATTTGAATTTTTATGGGGAATTGGACCTTGGATTTTGATAATTTTGGTATGCATGAACTCGTGAGAGTATAAGGATTCTAAAAATATAAATTTTACCCGATTTCGAGACGTGGGCCCGAGGGGCGTTTTGGTCATTTCACCTAATTCCGCGTATTAGCTTAGAGTTTATTTGTAGAATTTGTTACTTGAAGTGTTATTTACATTATGCAATTGAATTGAATGGATTTGGGCCATTCGGAGTCGAATACTCGTGGCAAGAACGTGGTTTCGGGTTGATCTTGAGCTGGTTCGAGGTAAGTGGCTTGCCTAACTTTGTGTGGGGGACCTTCCCCTTAGGATTGGTATATTTGTTAATTGATATGCTTTGTGGATAAGGTGACGAGTGCATACTTGTGCTAATTGTTGAAAAATTCGGTTTCCATTAAGTACTTAGAATTGTGTTTTCCTTTCCTGTTTACATTACTTGCAAGTTAAGCCTGTTGTTAGCTTAGGGAAGCATGTCTAATTGATTTAACTGCTTATTTGTTCTACTGCCCAATATTAATTATGTGCAGCATGCTAGGTTAGAGATACCTGCTTTACCTTGGTGTGAAATTTGATTGAATTGAGTATTCTTCTTGTTGTTGCTGTGTATTTACTTTGGGACTACGGGACGGTATCCCGGGAGATCCCCCTGTATGTTTACTTTGGGACTACAGAATGGTATTCCGGGAGATCCCCCTGCACTTTTACATTGGAACTACGGGACTGCACCAGGTAGATTCCCCCAATATTGAGTATTTATATTTGGGACTACGGATGTGGTATTCCGGTAGATCCCGGCGCATTTATGAGTTGGACTACAGGACTGCACCCGGGAGATCCGCTGGATATTTATATTTGGGGACTGCAGGACGGTTTCCTGGGTGATCCCCCGACTGTTACTTCTGCGTTAAGCTGTATTTGTTTTTCGTGATTACTTGTTTCTGTTCAGTTGTCGTTATCCTTTGTATCTCGTGTCACTCTTACTGTTGTACTCATTTATACTGCTCGGTTCTACATTGTCGGACTTTATATTTTATTTAATCTCAGTAGGGACCTGACCTTCCTCGTCACTACCCGACCGAGGTTAGGCTTGGCACTTACTGAGTGCCGCTGTGGTGTACTCATGCCCTTCCTGCGCATGTTTTTCATGTGCAGATCCAGGTACCTCTACTCAGACTTACCATCCTTGAGGCGAGGCGACCTTTCGGAGACTTCGAGGTAAATCTGTCGCGTCCGCAGAAGAGTCTCTCTCCATTCTCTCTTGTAGTTACTGCCCTTCTACATTTACTTTGTTTTAGACATTCTGGGGTTAGAGCACTATGTATTATTCTTAACTTGTGATTTCATGAGATTCTGGGTTTTGGGTAAAGTATTAGTATTCGAAAGTTGATATGGTGTATGCCGAGTGACACTATTAAATACTGTTTTATTCACTATTTTTGGTTTTACCTTTTTTTCTTCCGCAAATTGGTTTATTTTTCTGCATTTTAGGCTTACCTAGTCGTAGGGACTAGGTGCCATCATGATGGTTCACGGAGGGCGAACCAGGGTCGTGATAGTTTGCTTGCGGGTGCCTACTTTTGGATTGGCCAAGGGTACCTTGTATAACTGGAACACCCGAGTGAGGAGAAATCCGTATGGAAGCCCGAGATTTCCATCTTGAAAGTTCGCCACCTTTTGCATGTGTTCTATCATAATCGCTGGCAGATTTATCGGTGTGAACTCATCAAGAGCCTCCATTTAGACCATATCAGACTTGGAATCAATAGACCGCCTCTCAGCACGAGGTAAAAGGACCTTATTGACCAGTTCAAAAAGATGTTGATACACCGGAAGTAGTGCCTTTTTATGCACCCGTTCCCCCTGATGGATAGCCTGCTCTTTCACAATGGCTCGCCTAAAGTTATCTCCACAAGCACCCTTGACTGAGGACATCCCTTCACATGGAACTTGGAGAACTTTCCCCAATGCTGAAGCGTCAAGCACAATGTCAACTCCATTTACAAGCACGCAGATATGGTCCCCTTCAACAGTGAAGAGAGTTGCATAAAAGTGTTGCACCTCATCTTCATATACCTTAGGCACATCCTCTTTAAACAAATGACCCCATTGCTGGAATTCCACCATCTCCAGAGCTTGCTCATACCTGCCATTTTCGAGATTTCTGGGTCAAACATGGGACCCCACAAGACTTTCTGAGTTCTCAATCTCTCCTGCCCAAGTCCACTGTCACTTGGTATGGTTTTCATTAAACCAGGTTCTCCCACAATTTCCCGCTTTCGTTTTTTAGACACTTCAACAGACTTCCTTTTCTTACTTGCAACGGCCACAGTATCACCTTCAGACAAATCTTTCTCAACCACAACCTTCTTAGATTTACCACCACTCTTCACAGATATTTCACTTGTTTTTCCACAGCTTCCTCGGAAGCTTCAACCACAGACTTTTGGACTTTTGTAGATATTTTCACTAAGGAACTAGGTTCCTCTACAACATCTTCATCAACCTCAACCACTGGAATGTTCTTGTCAGCCACAACTTCCCCCTGTTTCATCAACCTCTTCTTCTTTTTCTTAATACTCCGCTTACTCTTCTGCAAGGCAAACTCAAATGCCTTTTTCTTCTGCAACCTGGTAGTGGGTCACTTGGAAGAAGACTCAAGAGTAAGAACTGGTTTGCGTATCTTAAAACGGGCACTGAGAGCCATGTCATCTTTATCATCTTCGTCAACCGGTACCGCAATAGGAGAAATGGACTCCAAAGGCTTAGCATAGAAGATGGTCTCCTGGTTTGTTTTGGCTGAAGGAGAATCAGGTTCTCCAATAGGTTTTTATGTGATTGTGTCATGAACCGGAGAATCGAAAAGCACCATAATCCCTTCATCCCCTAAGAATGGAGTTTCTTCCCCCTGAGACTCAGGTAGAGGGGAGGCTCCTTCATTCGTAAGACTCTCAGCAGTGATAGCCATGATATTTTCCGCCGCTTCTATTTCTGGTGACTCCAGGGGAGCCACGAAGTCTAGAACGGAGGAGTTCAACTACTGATTGGGATCATCCTCAGAGACCTCTGACGCCTGAGGGGTAGCGCTTTCCAAGTGTTCTTTGGTTTGATCGGAAGAAGGAGGAGAAGTAGGGTTAACCTTTGGGGAGTCGGAGGTTGCAACACATGGATGTGAGGCAGGGTTTGACGAAGGAGTAAGGGCGACCGGAGATGAAGAGGAAACAGGTGTGGGTACAGTAGTATCAGGGATAGTGGAGGAGTGGGTTTCTGGTGGTGATGCTAAGGAAGGTGGAGATGTGGGAGTGGTGTTGATGGCAGGAGAAGGAGAAGATTGTTCGTTGGCCATTGTGAGAGAAATGGTAGAGGGTTCTGAAGAAAAAGAATTACAGAGATGTAATGGGAGATAATGGTTCAGAACTGATAGGAGTGAGAGGGTTTTATGGAAAGACGAGCTAATAATGAGAGGGAAGAGGATCGGGTACTGAAGGATTTCAAAACGACGGTAGGTTTGTGGGAATACGTAACATGCAGAGGAAGTGAAGGGATTTGAGAGACAAAACGTGATATACAGGCTCGGAAAAGTCGGATGATGTGGCAGTTGAATTAAATTTGTTGTCTGTTAAAAAAGCATGAGAAAAACACATTACTACTAACCTGTGGTACAGGAACCAGGTTCCTGACCTACTTTTGTAAAAGGATTTTGCAGCTCTCTTTCGCAGTTCAACACTGTACCTTTAACTTCTATAATCATCATGCGTGTTTACCTGCAACGGTATAGATGGGAGTTAGGCCTGGTCAAAAAACACTTTAGCTGATTTTACCTGAGTATGACTTTCATAGCCATATGAGCAAAACCAGGTTCTCAATTAGGTTTAATTAACCCCAGTGCCACCCTATTTCTCTCAAAGTGTTCCCTGCTCAGAGCTTTGGTGAAGATATTTGCAATTTGATCTTTCGTGCAGCAAAACCTCATACAGATAAGTCCCTTTTCCACATTGTCTCTGAGAAAGTGGTGTCTGACATCAATGTGTTTGGTTCTCTTGTGTTGAACCGGGTTATTTGCCATGATGAGAGCACTGGTGTTGTCACATAGAAGCGGTACACAATCAATGTATACTCCAAAGTCTTCCAATTGTTGCTTGATCCACAGTAACTGAGCACAGCACGAGGCAGCTGCAACATATTCTGCTTCAGCTGTTGAGAGAGCCACTGAGTTTTGTTTCCTTGTACCCCATGAGATTAGACATGATCCAAGGAAATGAGTCATTCCAGATGTGTTTTTCCTGTCTACCAGATAACCTGCATAATCAGCGTCAGCATAACCAATAAGGTTGAAATTGTCACCTGAAGGATAATATAGAACCACGTCCTGCGCGCCCTTAAGATATCTCAGAATTCTCTTAGCAGCCTTCAGACGAGATTCCTTAGGATTTGATTGAAACCTTGCACATAATCTCACACTAAATACAATGTCTGGCCTGCTGGCAGTAAGGTAGAGTAGAGATCCAATGATTCCCCGGTACATTGTTTGATTTATAGGTGATCCAGAATCATCCATGTCTAGCTTAGTAGCAGTAGCAATAGGGGTATCGATCACCTTTTATGCTTCCATACCAAACCTTTTTAGAAGTTCTTTGATGTATTTCTGCTGACTGATACACGTTCCCTTTATAGACTGCTTCACTTGAAGACCTAGGAAGAAGTTCAGTTCCCCCATCATACTCATTTCAAACTCACTTCCCATGAGTTTGGCAAATTCTTCACATAATGAGTCTGCTGTAGCCCAAATATGATTTCATCCACATAAACCTGAACAATGAGCAGGTTCCTTCTTCGTTTCTTCAAAAACAATGTATTGTCAATCTTTCCTCTTGTGAAACCATTTTCCAAGAGAAACTTGGATAGCCTCTCATACCAAGCTCTATGGGCCTGCTTCAATCCGTATAGTGCCTTATCCAATTTGAATATATGTTCAGGATGTACATGATATTCAAAGCCTAGAGGTTGCTTGACATAGACTTCTTTCTTAAGAAAACCATTCAGGAAGGCACTCTTCACATCCATTTGGAAGAAGGTGAATTCCATATGTGATGCAAAGGCAATGAGGATCCTAATAGCTTCCATGCGAGCAAGTGGGGCAAAAGTCTCATCATAATCGATCCCTTCCTCCTGATTGTATCCTTGGACAACAAGCCTTGCTTTGTTCCTTGTAGTATTTCCATGTTCATCCAGCTTATTCCTGAATACCCACCTGGTCCCTATGATGGTTCTGTCTGAGGGTCTAGGTACCAGGTGCCATACCTTGTTTCTTTCAAATTTGATGTAGTTCCTCTTGCATTGCCGTAATCCAATTTGCATCCTTCAAGGCTTCCTTGATATTTTTGGGTTCTATATGGGAAAGAGATGCTGAGAAGGCTAGGGAATTTCTGGTTTTTTATCTTGTCTGAACTCCAGAATCAAGGGGGGTGATTATATTATCAAGTGGATGGGAGCTTTTGTGTTTCCAATTTGGGACTGAAGTTTGATTGGTAGAGGAACTGGGCAAATTGGATGGATTTCTCTGCACTCCTCGTTCTACTACCTGTGGAGTGCCTTGCACTGCATCTCCAACTCTTTCTTCAGCTTCAGTGGTAGTTATTGGAGTATTAGGTTCCCCTTGAGAAGTGGAAGAAAATTTTAAATTGTCTTCACCTACCTCCTTCATCTGGCTCATCATATCAGTCTTGCCATTTGAAACATCAGATATTTCCTCAGGAACCGAAAGTGGTTCATTGTCTTGATCATCATTGTTTCCTTCCTTGCTAGAAGAGGGTGTCTCATTAAATATCACATGAACACTTTCTTCCACACATTGTGTCCTTTTGTTGTAGACTTTGTAGGCTTTGCTTTGAGAGGAATATCCCAGAAAGATTCCTTCATCACTTTTTGCATCAAACTTCCCAAGCTGGTCTTTCTCGTTGTTGAGAACATAACATTTGCATCCAAAGGTTCTCAGATGAGTTATCTTTGGTTTTCTTCCATTGAGTAGCTCATAAGGGGTTTTGTTCAGGAAGGACCTAATCATGTACCTGCTCACCAAGTAGCACGCAGTGTTCATTGCCTCTGCCCAGAAATTTTTGGCAATTCCATAGTCAATAAGCATTGTTCGTGCCATGTCTTCTAGAGTTCTATTCTTTCTTTCAACAACACCATTTTGTTGTGGAGTCCTTGGGGATCAGAAGTTGTGAGTAATCCCATTTTCATTGCAAAACTCATCAAATTTGGCATTGTCGAATTCTGTCCCATGGTCAGATCTGATGCAGGTTACTTTCAATTCCATCTTCACTTGGATTTTCTTGACAAAGGCCACAAATACCTCGAAGGTCTCATCTTTTGTTCTAAGAAACAATGTCCAAGTGAATCTTGAATAGTCGTCCACAATTACAAAAATATACTTCTTTCCACCTCTGTTTTGTATTCTCATAGGACCACACAGATCCATATGAAGGAGTTCGAGTGCTTTTGATGTGCTAACATCCTTATTGGGCTTAAAAGATGATTTCACTTGTTTTCCTTTAGCACATGCATCACACACTTTGTGCTCCTTGAACTTTGAATTTGGCAGACCCCAAACCAGGTCCTTTTGTATCAATTTATTCAGAAGTGAGAAGCTTGCATGCCCCAATCTTCTATGCCACAGTTATGCATCATTATCAACTGCCTTCAAGCAGCTCATATCACCAGCTTGCAGAGATTCAAAATCAACAACATAGATGTTCTTGTATCTTTTGGCTACTAAAACCACTTCACTAGTTACCAGATTAGTAACTGTGCACACTTTAGACAAGAACTCTACTTTGTTCCCTTTCTCACAGATTTGAGAGACACTCAAAAGACTGTACTTCAGGCCATCCACATAGTAAACATTCTCAATTGAGTGTGAAAGAGACTTTCCAAACTTTCCGACACCGAGAATGTACCCTTTTTTCCCATTTTCAAAGGATACATTCCCTCCCTGCAAGGCTTTCAGTGAGAGAAAATCCATGGCGTTTCCAGTCATGTGCTTTGAGAATCCACTGTCCATGATCCATTGCAGTCCTCTTCATCTCATTATTCCTGCACATATAAATTATGGGTTAGATTTAGGAACCCAAACTAGTTTGGGTCCCTTGTAATGAGGAAAAAGGTGGATAAGAGCTCTTCTAGTCCATGCAGGCAAGATGCGATTTTTGCGAGTGGTACCTGGTCCCCCTTTAGTAGTCACTTTTTCAGCAAACACTTTGTTTTTCTGAACAGATTGAACCCTGGCCTAGAAATTTTCTTTGAAGTGCCCATTGTTCCCACAGTGGGTACAAAGCCAGTTATCAGGAATAGTGACGTACTTGCTGTGAGGGTTGCAAGGAGTTTTCTCCTTTTGGAACCCGATTCCCTGCCTATTTCCACTATTGTTGAAGTACATGGCAGTGACAGCATCTGAGGACCAGGTCCACTTAAGAGATTTCTCAAGATTAATTTTTACTTTCTCCAATTCAGTCTGAAGTTGCCTATTTTTCTCGAGTTCACCACATAGACTAGTTTTCACATCATTTAATTCCTTTTCATGCTTGATGTGTGTCTCACTAGCTACTTCCTTCCCTTTCTCAATACTTACAAGCCTATATTCTGATTTGAGTCCCTCAATTGTTTCCTCTAGGTCTGTGTTTACCACCAAAAAGTCATCCCTTTCTTGCTCAGTAGTTGCAATTCTCTCTGCTAGAGTATTCTTTTCTTTGCTAAGGTTCTCTATGGTTTCCTTCAAGTCAACAACCACTACCGTCAGATCATCTCTCTCATTTTCTACACTATTAATCTTTCCAGCTAGCAGTTCTTTTTCTTTCTCAAGGTTGTTTATAGTCTCCTTTAAATCAACCACACAGACCACCAGATCATCTCTAGATTGTTCAGCATCTCCTAGCTCTATGGTCAAGGCATCCTTATCATTAACAAGATTATAATATGCATCAATTAGAATATTTGCTAATAACATCAATTTCTTAGAAGAGTAGGACTTCATATTTCTCTGAACATCCCTAAAATTTACCTCATCATTGTCATCCTCTTCATCATCATCAGACTGAGCCATCAATGCAAACAATGAATCATATTCCTTTCTTTCATTTTCAACTACCATCATGGAATTGTTTCCTGCATCTGGTTCCCCTTCTGAATCACTGGATGAGTCTCCCCATGCAGCAAGAGCTTGCTTCAAAACGTTGTCAGCTGCACTTTTTCGGCTGAATCGTTTGTCAGGAACTGGATTCCTTTTTGCTGCTTTATTAGAGTTGTGTTTGTAATGCTCCTGTTTCAGAAGTGGGCAGTCTTTGATGAAATGCCCTGGCTTTCCGCACTTGTGACAGAGATCATAGTTCCTTGGTTTACTTGAACTGCCCCTCTTTGGTATACCACCATTTCTTCAAACCATCTTTTGAAATCTTTTAGTGAGATAGGCCATATCACTATCTTCTTCACTTGAGTCATTGTTTTCAGCCTTGAGCACCAGGTTCTTCTCCTTCTTTGGCTCTCTTCTTTCACTGTCTTTCTTTCTTTTCATCTCGTATGTCTTCAGATTTCCAATCAACTCATCCATGGTTAGAGTTTTTAAATCTTTAGCTTCGCTGATGGCATTCACCTTACTCTCCCAAGAGCTAGGTAGAACACTGAGAACCTTCCTCACAAGCTTGTTTCTAGGAATAATTTCTCCAAGTGAATGAAGCTCATTTATGATAGGCGTGAATCTAGTGTGCATATCTTGTATAGACTCATCATCTTTCATCCTGAAAAGCTCATACTCGGTGGTGAGCATGTCAATCTTGGACTGTTCAACTTGAGTAGTTCCTTCATTTGCCGTTTGCAATGCTTTCGATATTTCCTTGGCAGATTGACAGGCCGAGATTCTATTATACTCATCAGGTCCTATACCACATACAAGATCTTCTTGGCACGAAAGTTCTTCTCAACAACTTTTCTGTCAATATCGCTGTATTCTTTTCTGGTTTTCGGCACCATCACTCCAGATTCTCCAACCTTCTTCATAGGAACATATGGACCATCACAAATGACGTCCCACAGCTCGGAGTCTTCTGCCATTATAAAATCATGCATACGAGTCTTCCACCAACCGTAATACTGACCATTGAATCTAGGAGGTCTGTAGGTTGATTGTCCTTCCTCAAAGTTAGGTGGAGCACCCATTGAGATCCTTTCTAGGTGTTAACCTTTTAGAAAGAACCTACTCTGATACCAATTGATAGTTTATATGAGTCCACCAACTGTACAGAGACCTGGTCCTATATCGGTTCCCTCAGTGCTAACTACTGAAACAGTATGTAAATAAGACACATGATTTTTACGTGAAAAAATCCCAACTCAAGGGGACAAAAACCATGACCTACACTGGTAGGATTTCAACTTCACTAACTTGTAACTACACTTTACAAGCCACTTTGTAATGACTCTATTACAAAGACTTCAATCACTCTAACTTGTAATACACTTATCACAAGTCACTTTGTCACTCACTAGTTACAAAGATTTCAACCTATGACTAACTTTAGTCACAATACAAACTCAGATGGTTTATGATTTTGAGTTTCCTAAAATAAAGCTTCTAAGAAAGCAAGATAGAAGTTACAATGAAGAACAAAAACAAGATTACAACTCAACTAAGGACACACATAGACTCATAGTGAAACTGGTCCGTAGTGGAGTTTTCTTCTTGTTCTTGACACACTTGTGACTTCAATGCTGGATCAGATCTTCAATGCTTGAGAGAATATTACTAAATGCTTAAGAAAATATGTTGTTGCCTTACACCATGTTATTATACTTCAAAAGACATCCCAAGGATGATGTCTATTCTTGGTTGGCACACGCCTCTTCCCAATGGGAAGTGACTGCTACGCAGTAGCGTGCACAGTTGCGGGCAGTCACTTTTTGCAGTTGCTTTCCAGTTGTAGAGTTGACTTGTACTTCTGTCAGGGAAACACCAAGGGATCAGGTTCCTAAACCGGTTTTTGTGAATCCAAAGGCACACTGCATAGATTATCTTGAGTCCATTGCTGAATGATTGTACCAGGCATGCGTCAGGTTCTTTATCTAGTTCTATATAGAAAGTTTGTTAGATCATCAAAACATAAGAC
The DNA here is from genome assembly GCF_001879085.1 of Nicotiana attenuata. Taxonomy (NCBI): domain Eukaryota; kingdom Viridiplantae; phylum Streptophyta; class Magnoliopsida; order Solanales; family Solanaceae; genus Nicotiana; species Nicotiana attenuata. Next base: position 154,642 of record NW_017671978.1, on the reverse strand, counting down.
TAAGAGACCTTAAGCCTATCACAACTACCTAAAAAACCAACACAACATACAGATGAAATGAAAATATTGAGATGACAACTTAATATCCGTTAACAATTAGAAACAGCTTTTCAATTTAACTACGGATATATACACACACACTCACACACTTCCATATAGATACATTTATAAGCCATATTTCAAACAAGTATCCAGAAATCTTAAGATTTAGCTGGTGATGAATAATTTCTAAATCCACCCCTGCACTGGATTGTAGCACCCATTTTCAAGTAACAAAGGATCTAGAAGGCAAGAACCTTTGTAAGTAACAAGAAGTTGAGAGGGCATTTCACATAAGAAGATACCTTGGAGAACTCTTAGGACAACTTCTTGAGCAACAACATCCCATATGGAAAAACTTTTTACTGACGCCAAAATACGAAAATAAAATAAATAAATAAAAAAGAGATGTTGAAAAACACTTAAGTTTGTCAATTATGCATCAAAAAATAAAACAAAAAACATTAAGCTAATGTCTGCATGGCTAAGTGTCATTTTCTTCTTTTCCTTTTACATAAATAACTTCTACAGAGAGGTATTAATTTTACTGAGAGAGAACTTATATTTGTTTGACCAAAAAGTACTAAGCTTTTCGTTAAACTAATTAATAAGAAAATAGAGGATAAATCATATCCAAGGATAATTAACTCTATCAAATATCAAAGCGCATTAAACATGAGAACAAGATATAGTCAAGCTCATGAACTTTCAAGACTTATAAAAAATATCAAGGATAAATAACATGCTTACATTCATGATGTATTGTCCCGTAATGTAAAAATAAAGGAGGAACAGATGGAATGCCATTAATAGTTGCGGGGTCTATCTTTATTGACTCAAGAAAGATGATTACAAAGGATTGTCGCCCAGATCTGCAACTTCTCATGTTTTTCTCCTGTAGCCTTCAACGGTTTTTCTGCCTCTCTTTTCTGTCGAAGAGAGCCCCCTTTTCTGGTTATCTTTCCCTTATTTTATATAGTAATTATTCCCTTTTATCCAATGGTTCTTAGCCAGAGGGACTTAGTCTCTTCATTGTGCATTGGGTCGTTCCCTTTGAATGTTACGACATATGCCTCAATATACAAGCTTTCAGATAGTTCGATCTCGGCACTGCCGAGATACTTGTTGTTATGACGTCTTATGAAAACGACCATGGCTCAGTCGATCCCTCGCCATTCCTTTCAATGCTGATCCACGCGTGGTCAGATTTTGACCCATACAGTTAGTCCCTCCGCCTATTAAGGTTGCCTCTTGGCAAGCTCGATAGGCGGACTCTGTTGACTTGAGAAGGAGAGATCTAAATTCTTTGTGCGAGAGACGAGTACCTCATGGCGAGGTAGTGACGTGACGTTTCGAGAACTGCATTAGACCGTTATGTCAGTTCAGAATGTCATTAATGTTTCTCATGTATCATTATGGCGCACGTTTCCTATGCTTTGCGTCATTTCCCGTGTCCTCTCAGTTTTCTAACTGGCAGCGCTTGGTTTCCCACTCAGGGAATTTATATCCCTATAAATAGGGGAGAATCCATCGTTTGAATGTTACGTTTCTTAATCGTCCAAGAGAGAATTTTGCAACTCATCTTCTCTAGTTTCTTAAATTTCTGTTTCCGTTAGGATTTGTCGTGACCACCACCTTTTTCCCTTATCATTCTCATTTCTTTGGGTCAAAGAGAAAATGGCTAGTGCTTCTTCTAACCCTAATAGAGTTGTTGGTGCTTCAGTGCCGGAAAATGATGCACCCCTAATCGAAGAGGGGGTGGAGGATGCGGGCTTTCCGACGGTGGATGAGGTGGTCCCCCACCTGGAGAAGGCAAGGACTGACTTTAATAGCCCTGCTGGAGACGAGACGGAGCCCGTTCCTTCCACGATAGATGTTGAGGCGCTCATGGCGTTCAAAGCAAAATGGGGGATCCCTGATCATACTGAAATGATGCCGACGGATCAGGACATAGTGCATTTACACCACCCGGGCTACTACGCGTTTTATGCGTATCCCTGTCATCGGGTACACGCTTCCCCTTACTTCCTTGGTGGTGGATTTCTGCCGCTTCTATAAGGTGTGCCCGGCTCAACTCTCTCCGTATGCGTACAAGCTTTTCCTTATGATCATCAAGTACGCGGAGCTGGACGACCGAGGAATCTCTCTAGGACACATGCTTCACCTCTTCGCCCCCCATTTTCTTCGTGGTACAATGATTCACATGCGTCACCAAGGAACCAAAAGTTTGATGGTGAAAATGGATGACAAGGAAAATCTTCGCTTTTGGGAGAGCTTCTTCTACATCCGAACAGAGCACATCGTGTCGAACCCGACGGGGTTTCCTGAGACGTGGAATTTTGCCCGTTGGTTTTCTTTTCTTTTTTACTTTATGCATTTTCTCTTAAGATGGTCATCGCTTGTCTCCCTTTAATGACCTCGTTGAGGGTATATTTATGTTCTTATAGCCGAGAGAGTACCTCCTCCGCTAGTTGCTGATACTCGTGGGTGGGTAAGCGCGATTCTTCCCCATACGATGGGGATTCGTGAATCGGCGCCTTTCCAAGAGAAGTCCGGGCGCAAGCCTCTTGTTGGTAAGTTGGCTCATTGTGGCCCGTTACTTTGTTCTTCGCTCCATATTTCTTTTACCTTATCCTTGCTTGATTAAATGTCTTCTCATTGGTAGGTCGGAGAGGAGTGAGAAGGATGAGGGCTCCTACGCTCGCTTTTCGCCATCCGGCTTCCTCTGCCCGACCCGTTCAAAGGGCACCTATGGATGAGAGCACCCAACGTGTGGTTGCACGGCAGACCACGTCGGTGCTCGTGCCTGTTCTTTTGGAGGTTGCTCCCCGGTAAGATACTCCGATTCTCGCCGTCCGTTCAACGGGCGAGCCTTCTCGCAATAGTAGTGAAGAGGCACCGTCAAAGAGGCGGAGGTTGTTAGAGGGGGCGTCTTTGGTTGAGACGTCCTTAAAGGGCGACCGTACTTTGGTGGAATCTGGAGCTGGCGGTGACATCGGCCGGGGTGCGGAGGCGGTGCCTATTCCGGTTGTGGAGGAGGCCACCGAGCGGGGGGGACAGAATTCGGAGGCTGACGCGATTATTCCGAGTGGCCCATCGTCATCTCGACAGAACCGCACCCCTTTTCGGCTAATGAGAGGGGGAAGGGCGTAGTGGTGGATGATTATGAATCAGATTCCAACATCGACCCTGAGGATATGAGGATGTTCGAGGAAGGCTTTATCGAGGTCAATGTAAGGGCGGAAGGTCCTTCTCGTGTGCTCGAGATTCCATCGGATTTTAATCTTTTGGAGGACATGTTGGAGTTGGTGCCTCAATTCGACCTTCTATGTTCTGCTGCTGAAAGTGAGTCTCTTTGGGAGATCAATGATTCTACTGTGTCACAAGGTGTGTCCGGGATGGCATTGAGGGTGAGTTTCTTTTTGCCATTTTCTCTATTTTGTGCTATTTTGCCTTCACTGACGCCTCCCCTCTTTTTTATTCCCGCTCCTTGTTTGTAGACTTACATGCTGGAGATTGAGAGTGCTTGTAGGGCTGAGACTAGGGCCGAAGTTTTTTGAAAATGGCCGCGAAGTATCATCGGTACCGCGACAAGTGCCGTGAGATGCATGCGCAACTTAGGACGGGCGGTAACACTCAGTCCGTTAGGGAAGAGTTGGAGAATAGGGACAAGGAACTGATGCGATCTATCAGCAGATGCAGCTAGTATGAGGAGTTACTCCATGCCAAAGACGAGGAGCTCGATGTGGGCAAAGGGGTTGCGGCGGAGTGTGAAGACCTTCAGGCGAAGGTGCTGTCTTTGCTAGCCGAGCTTAAACAAAACTCCACCAGGGTCGCCGATTTGAGTGTAGAATGGATGGAGAAGGTGGCCGAGCTAGAAAAGAAGGTGACCGAGTTGGAGAGAGCCAAAGGGGCTCGAGTGTCGGCTATAGCGAGGGCGGCGGTACTAGAAGACACTATCCGCATCCTCAGGTCTGAGTAGGAATCTGAGAGGGCAACAGCTACACTGAGGGAGGCGCGGCTCGAGGAGCGTATTGGTGAAATTGATCGGGAAGCTTCGAGCCTGGGAGATAGGGTCGTGGCCCTTGAGGCCGAGAAAGTGCAATTGTTGGCCCAGGCTATCCCTCAAGAATCTGCCTCTTCTACTGTCCCCCACCGTTTGTATGAGCTGTGGGTCTATGCTGAGGCCCAAGGAGATATATACAAGGGTTTGTGGGAGGCGGGGAGTGTTCCTGAAGACGCTTTCAAAGAAGCTCGGGCGAAGGCACGCAAGGCTCGTCTTGCCTGCGGCTACGACCCTGCGACACCGGAGGCCGGTGAGGATGCTGAGATCGAAGACGAACTTTCTTCTGACAACGATGTTGGGGAGAACGGCAGTGGAGATGATGCCAAGTGAAAAATTTGTTGCAGCTTTTGTACTTAGTTTTTTTTTCTTGTTTGCTTTCATCTTTTTCTTGGGGGCCCGCTTTTGGCCTTTTGTAAGGCGCAGCTGTTGCGTATGTACATTTTATGAATAATATAGTCGCTTTTCCTTGGGTTATGTATATTTTGACTTTCTTTCTCCTTTCTCCCCCCTCTTTTTCTTGAAAAAGATCTTCGGATTTCCCGCAATGAGTCCCTTATTTTTACTTGGGGTTGGAATGAGGTCGAGCTTAGAGCGATTCGAGCGAGATCGAATGTGAAGTAATTCGAGCTAGGTCGAATATAAAGTAATTCGAGCGAGGTCGAATGTAAAGTAGTTCGAGCGAGGTTGAATGTGAAGTAGTTCGAGCAAGGTCGAATGTGAAGTAATTAATTCGAGCGAGGTCGAATGTGAAGTAATTCGAGTGAGGTCGAATGTAAAGTAATTCGAGCGAGGTTGAATGTAAAGTAATTTGAGGGAGGTCGAATGTAAAGTAATTCGATCAAGGTCGAATCTTGTTTTGCTATTTCGAATGAAGTCACTTTTGATCTGCAAATTTGAGTGAGGTTGACTTCTGATTTGCCATTTTGGGCGAAATGAGTTTTGACTTATATATTCGAGCGAGGTCGAATTTTGCTTTCACTTGGCGATGGCCGTAAGGGTATTAAGTCGAGCAAGGTTGAAATGTAACCCATTTGGCGATGGCTGATGGCCGTAAGGGTGTTAATTCGAGCGAGGTCAAATTGTAACCCATTTGGCGACGGCCGATGGCCGTAAGGGTGTTAATTCGAGCGAGGTCGAATTGTAACCCATTTTGAGTTCGAGCGTAGTCGAGTTTCCCTTTTACTTGGCGATGGTGCGTGTTTGCCTATTACATTACTTTTATTGAAGAACACCACTCATTGCTGCATTGTTTATGCGTGCATTGGGATGAGTTCTGGTTTGTTTACTTTTGCTTTCACTGGAGAATACTGTGCGTCGGGATGAGTCTCGATTTGTTTAATTTTGCTTTCATTTGAGAATATTGCGCATTGTTGCATTGTGTATGTGTCGGTGGAGTCCCAGTTTACCTAGTCCTTTCTTTGCTCGACCTGGAGAGGCCGTGATCGGGATGAGCGATGAACTTATTGCTTGGGCTTCTGGGTACCCTGGGGCTAAACGAAGTTCAGACGTGATTCACAATATTGGCTGAATTGGCGTAAGATTGTCATGGCGAATATACATGCAAGCTTTTCGAGTTCAAGTTCTGCTTGTGTCTGAGGGACGGTACATTCCACGGGGTCACCGCTTAGTCCCAGCTCATGGAGATTTTCTTAATAATACCAGCATATTTTTCCGCCGTTTGTATGTTATTTGCAGTACGGTATGGTGTGGACGGTTTTTCTTGGTGCGTTCGGTGGTGTTTGTTCCTTGTTCGCGTACCTGTGAGAAATTCCTTTCCCGTTCCAAAAAGAGAAAAGCGACGAGTTAGATCCAAATGAAATTGTCTATTACCTTGACCTGGTAAGTCGGCGAGGGGGGAGGGGCGTTGTGAGGCGACCCATTTCGTCCCGTACTCGAATGACGATTTCAGATTTGGTAGCCCCATATTTGGCTTCGCCGTTAATCGCGTCTAGGGTTCTTATGGGCTGAACTTGCCTTTCCCGTCGGGATCTCGAGCTCGAGTTCCGGTTCGACCCCGTCCGATGTGCGCAGATAATAAGGGAAACGTGATATACCCTGTACATAAATTACAATTATGCACACGGGTACAAAAATAAAGCAGGATAAGTCGGCTATTTCAAAGAATCATACAGTAGGTTATCGTCCCTTCCTAAGAGGTGGAAGTATAGATCGGCATATAACGTTAATACGGTAAGCAGGATTGCGGGCGTGCTAAGTGCGTAGTGGCCGTAATCCCACTTTGAGCACTCACATGACGTGCCGGGCCCATCACTACAGGCGAGGCGTGGGTTTTGCTTAGACATCGGACTTAATTTTGATTTCATGTAGAGATCTTACCCAGATTGGTTTGGTTATCTCAAAAGCTTATCTATCACTTTTTCGAGTTGGTGTTTATACTGAGATGGTGAGGCTATGACAACCGGGAAGTGATACTTTGACTGGTTTTAGATCTAGAGGAAACTAAAATTTTGGCTAAGAAATCCCCACAGACGGCGCCAAATTGTTTGACCAAAAAGTACTAAGCTTTTCTTTAAACTAATTAATAAGAAAATAGAGGATAAATCCTAGCCAAGGATAATTAACTCTAGATCAATTATCAAAGCGCATTGAACAGGAGAACAAGATATAGTCAAGCTCATGAACTTTCAAGACTTACAAAAAATATCAAAAATAAATAACACGCTTACATTCATGATGTATTGTCCCGTAATGTAAAAATAAAGGAGGAACAGAGGGAATGCCATTAATAGTTGCTGGATCTTTCTTTATTGACTCAAGAAAGATGATTACAAAGGATTGTCGCCCAGATGTGCAACTTCTCGTGTTTTTCTCCTGTAGCCTTCAACGGTTTTTCTGCCTCTCTCTTCTGTCGGAGAGAGCCCCCCTTTTCTGGATCTTTCCCCTACTTATATAGTAATTATTTCCTTTTATCCAACGGTTCTTAGCCAGAGGGCCTTAGTCTCTTCATTGTGCGTTGGGTCGTTCCTCTTAAATGTTACGACATATGCCTCGTCGTACAAGCTTTCAGATAGTTCGATCCCGGCAGTGGCCAAGATACTCGTTGTTATGACGTCTTATGAATACAACCATGGCTCAATCGACCCCTCGCCATTCCTTTTAATGTTGATCCACGCGTTGTCAAATTTCAACTCATACAATATTCATTTAGCTTGGCGTCAATAAGAGAGTGATTTTTCATTTCATGTCTCAAATTAACAAGTTTGGCAATGAAAGATAGAAATAGAGACACACACAGTCACACACACCCCCAACACGAGAGAGAGAGAGAGAGCATAAATATTTCCTATTTTGATACGAATTGAAACTCCTCCACAGCAGACAGATGCATCAGGTTGACATGAAAATCTATGTCTTCCTATTGAAAATGAAACTTACAACTCTTATTGAGTAGAGAAATCTTTTTCATACATCTCAAACTAAAGTTTTGCGTAATAACTTAGACAAAATACATAGTTTACCCATCAACCTTGCAGCGAAATCCCTGTTACACACTTCTCTTTCACAGAAAACCTTTTACACACTCAACCTTTCAAAAGTGCGTCTAAGACACACTACTTTTGACCAGATAGTACTTGCGTGTTTACACACAAAAAAAGCGCGTGAATCCCGTAAAAAATCCTATTTTTTGTCTCCCCTCCCCACAGGAACCCCCTCCCCTCCCTCTGGTCTTCTTCCTCACCACCCTCCCCCTCATTTTCTTCCACCAAAAATAATTTTTAAAAGAAAATATCGATTTTAGATCTTAAATTGAGCGGATTTTGTTGGTTTATTGTCCAAATATTGTGAACATTATTTATTTGTGATAGATTTAAAAGCCATAACATTAGTATTGAAGGTTTGGGAAAAAATCTAGAATCCACCATTGTTAGGGTATCGAAAAAAGCTTGAAAATTCAATTGGGTCTTGTTGATTATTGGGTTATTGAACTCAATTTATTGCTCGATTATTTTGGCTAGTTGTTTAGATAGTGTAGTTGAATTTTGGTATTGTTGGAAACTTTCTCACAAACAACCATGGTGGTAGCAACAATGGTGCTTAAGATAGAAAATGGAAAAATGAAGAAGATGGATTTTAATTTTAATTTCTCATATTTTTTTTCCTTTTTAAAGTCAATGACACGTGTCGCGACCCTGTTAGGGCGTGAATTTCACGTTATCTAAAAAATTGGTCAAGCACAAAAGTGGTGTGTCTTAGACACACTTTTGAAAGGTTGAGTGTGTAAAAGGTTTCCCGTGAAAGAGAGGTGTGTAATAGGAATTTCGCTACAAGGTTGATGGGTAAACTATGTATTTTGCCTAATAACTTCCTTCTAACACTAACTGCATCCTAAAGGAAGTTTCAAATTATCTGGAATGTTTTGCAGGTGTACCTCAGCTTTCTATTGAATCTCTACCTTTCAAGAGGAACAACAACATGCAATTCGTGTTCCAGCCTAAGTTGCTCGGACACGGGTGCGGGTGTCCAATATGGGTGCGAATCTAGAGGCCGGATCCTTTGAGATGTAAATTTTAAGATTCGGGGATATGAATTCTAATACGGATACGGGTGAGGGGATCTGCCTAATAATAATTCAGAAAATAAAAATATCTCTAAATTATGAGAAATTCTGTGGAATACTAACGTATAGCTTGTAAAGTGTGGATTTCTTTTTTATTCTCAAGTTGTAGATAAGTAGAGGATTGATTTCCTAGATAAGGTATGTTATTTTCTTCAAATTTACCCTAGTTTCAGTTCTGATTTCGGGAATCAAATTATATCTCTTTTCGAAATTTTTCATCTGTCATTGTCAAAGTACCTAAACTTGTTTGACCAAATCCGGTACGGATTCCATACCCATACTAGTGTCGCGTCGATACGGGTGTGGCACCTAAACTGTCGTATCGGAACAACTTAGGTTCTAGCAGACAGATCAAGATAGAAAATTGAAAATGAATCACTGAAACCTGTATTTCTCCAAACAAAGAAATAGTAAAAACATACGAGAAGATATTTGAATATGAAACTTCACGCTATACATCATTTTAAACGACCCCTTTCCTCCTAAATAATTAGCTTTAAAGAATCAAATACCAACTTGAATCCTCATCATTGTGGACCAGTATTCAAATTTGCTATAGCTGCACCATACACTGCTTTAAAGATTGTACACAAAATCATTGAATGGAAATAAATTTGAAGGAAAACAGTATTATCTCAAAAAAATTGAAAAAATAAAATAAAATATCCGGTCCAGCCAGAGGTCAAAAGGCTGAAAAATTCATTTAGAGTTCCCAATCCAAAAGCAAAGGCAAAAAAAAAAAAAAGATTTGAAAATTAAATAGAAACTGGAAATGAAGAAGATTACTTGAAAAAGCTTTCCCCTAAGTTCCTTTTACATTTTCAAGAGAAAAGCAGAAACTTACTTACTGTATAGGAAGGCAGTGGAGACCAGATACAGGAGAATCTTCTTTTGCATCACAGGAGAAGGAATACTGTTTAATTATGCAAAGCAATTACATAGTTGCTGCAAGAATCTTCTTTTTGCTAGTATCATGATTGCTAGATGTTTTTTCGAGGTGCGCACAAGCAGGCCCCAGGGTCTAACCACCATCATAAATAAAAGATCGTTGATCGTCTTTCCTTCTGGGAAGTTTTCAGTTTCTGGCAATCAAATATCTGCAATTCATCGAGAGATAGAATTGAGTGCTTGCATAGGATCTGTTTACATGAATCAAGATAAGCTGTTAGGTCAAGGCGACCAATTTGCTCTTCCAATTCCTCCAATTGGTTTCTTCCAACTTCTCCTTCAAAAAGAAATTCATCACTCGATCACAAGTTAAAGTCACTTACCTGATGGCAAGATATATATGTTGATCTTCTACTTAAAGTCTCAAAACTTCATAATTGATTTCTTCCATTAAGTTTTTAGCACATTCCACAGCATCCTAAAGTTCATTAAGCCACTGGCTCACATATGGATTTGATGCATTCTACTTGAAGTCTCAAGATATAGATTTGCTTCTTAATACAAGACCTACCTCTCTCGCTTTCGCTAGTGCTGATCAAGGTGTTACTTGTAATTGGTATAATTTTTCCCTTCTAAAGCACAATCAAGTATACAACGCACAAGTAATACAGAATCAGTAAATTAATGTTCCCACGAGAACTATCTGTTAACTGATAACAAAATTAAACTATACTCAATTATCTAGAGAAACTTCTACGCTTTGTTGCGCGGACTCTCCAAAATACTGTCGCACCCGTGTCGGATTCTCCAAAAATACACTGCTTTTGGAGAATCCGACACGCACCCGGCGATATTTTCGGAGAGTCCGAGCAACATAGCTTCTACGCAGTTTCTCACAAGTTCAGCAGTTAAGTCTCTTCCTGATGCACTTCTGCATTAGGTTAGCGCAGTTTTAGGCCAAGTTCTGTGCCTAGGCTCGACCAAACTCTGACTTTACTTGTTCTTTTATTCCATTTTTAACCTGGATTTCACCAATATGCATCCTTAACATATCTATAGTCAAAATTTAGTAGAAGTTAGTGCGTTGAAACATCCAAATCAATGAACTTAAGCCATAAGTCAATCATAACACACCTAACTTCTACAAATTGAACAATGCAATATTCAACTTATCAAATACCCTCATACTTAAATCTTTGCTCGTCCTCAATGATCTAAAACAGCCATAAGGGAACCCAATCACATAGACACGTAAGCATAACCAGGCGACAAAATCTGACCCCAACTCAAATAAGACCTATGCCAAGCACCTTCGTGAAGATGTAGGATAGTCCAGACTTAACATCATACTAGTAGGATAAGCCCGGGCAAACACTAACAATGTTGTACTTTTTGTTATACGTTATGTTACTTTGTCAACGTAAGGGTAACATTGAGTGGATGGGTTTTCATTTTAGGTGTTGATAGTACATATTTTTTTTTTTGAGAGTAAATTTGTTAGTACTAAGCTAAGCTTGTATATTATTTTTGTATAGATACGTAGCTATGGTTTTACTGTTGGAATAGAGTTATGATGAAAAGAGTTAGTTTGCGTAGCTAACAGTAAATAGTTCATGAAAACTTGCATAGTTATTTCACAAAATGTGGAGGATTGTAGTGCAGTAAATAACACCACCAAAATCTACCTTAGTAAGAGTCAATTTGCCTAGCTATTTATACAAAATGTGAAACATTGTACTGCAGTAAACAATTCATGAAAATCTACGTACTTATTTACACAAAATGTGGAAGAATGTACTGCAATAAACAACACCACCAAAATTTGCCTTCAATGTAAGTATTACAACAGCGGTAGGCTAGCAAAAAAACGTTGGAGCGACCTTTGTTGCATTTCAAATCTGATGAGGCATCTGTATGAACAACAAAGTGAGAGTTAAATGTAAAATAGTAGTTGAGAATCTGTAATTTGGACCAAGAATTGCTAAGACGTTGAACATAAATTTTGTTTTGAATTGTTAAAAAATTCCAAAATTCTACTGGAGTGTGAGAACTATAGGCTTTACAGTATAAGCAAAATCCATAAGGTTATTTTTTGACATAAAATAAGCATTGTAATGGACAAAAATTGAGAGCACTAAATGTAAGTGTTAATGTCATCCAGCTAAATCATTTAACAAAGAATTAGAATGCATGAATGGATGGATAAAAAATGTTGTTACCCGACAAAACTTCTATTATATATGAAATTATTGTTTGTGTTTGCAGTTGTTTAGTAGATGCAGCTTTTTTGATTTTTTGTTCACATATAAAGTAACTTAGTTAAAAGGTCTTAAAAAAAATGGGTCTATGAAGTATCAATTTCTAACCTTGACTATTTTTGCCGACGACTTTCTGATTCTATGTGTGGTTTCTTGCTTCGGTTTCCATCTTCTGCCGATGGACTGCGATCTGCTTCTGCAGAAGTGATGGATTGTACCTTTCTTTTACTTCCCTCACCAATAGTAGTTGATGTTGAAGACTGTGCGGAGCTGAACACAGTCTGTTTTTGCGTGTAAGATATGATAACAAAGGTACCAGGTGGTCTATCTGGTGTTCTAAGTAGTGTTTTTTGTAAATGAATTTTGAACAGCTTGTTTAGCAAGTGCTCTCTGATATGCTCAACATGTAACAACTGTTTCTGTGGGAATTAGTTTGCTACAGAATGAGTTAAGTGAAGACTTTAAAATAATTTGGAGTCACGCAAAATAATTCTAGAGTTGGCAGTATATGCACCTGGACAATGGTAGTTTCATATACTTGGTCTGCTGTCAATGAAAGCATTGTTTCAGCTAGTTTGTCCGACACTACTGCTGTTATTGTTCCGCTCCCGTCTGTGATTTCAACTTCAAATTCACATCTACAATATTGTGTTTGTGCGATGATAAGGTTTTAGCTATCAGATGTCATTATTGAAAGTATGTCAATGGTAAGAGCTATTATTACCTTGGAATCAGCATTCTCTCTAGCTTGTAGTTGATACAAAGAACTTTCTTTTTGCGCTTGATTCGTGCTAGATGTTGACACTCAGAGCATAGAAGTACGAAGAAAAATTGGAACTCACTTGGCAATGATATTTCTCCTTCAACATAAAAACTTTGTGCCTGTTGAGGAAATAATAGAAAGATACTACTTAGTAATCACAACATAGAATAACTCGCAAGATAAAATGGCGATCCCAATATTGGTATTATTGAGTTACTGGTGTATCATTCTGTTCAATCTAACGTCTTTATCTCCTCTTATTTTTTGCGACCATATTATTCGTCTTACTGTTAAGAGTTATGTTACTGGTAATGTTGTAGCTAAGGATGTTATCTAACTGGTTGTACTCATTGTGTGGTTCATTATTTCTTCCTGATGTCCCAGTTGTGTATTACTTTTATAGTAGTAGTACAATATACTAAAAAAATGTTTTAAGCGTATCAGCTATGTGAAGTTATGGGAAGTTCATTTAGCTAACAATTGTGTTATAAAACGTCGATAGAGGTTTAGTTTCTCTATTCATGTTAATATATGTGTTACTGCATTTGTTTTATGACTTATTGGAGTTAAATCTTTATAGGTATACAAATATTTGGCTAATTTTCTTCAGCTTTATTTGTCTTGGAGTACTCTTTTGTTTTGCTGGTAAAAAATATTTCTCTTTGTTTACGTAATTTCTTTGTTGATTTCTGGTAGCAAACAGTAATTGTCAAAAGGCTACTTTTAATATGATGTAGAAGCAAAAGAACAATCGATGGTAAGCCCCAGTTATATGTTTAAATATACTCACGGTGGACTGTGAAGGAATGGTTGAAATAGGAACTATTTGATCTTCAAAAGGTGCAACATTTAGTGTCGAAGGCGATTCTGATGTACTTTTGAGAGTGTATTCAATTAGCATATGCTTGTTCTCCTTTGCCCTGCGATGCAATAGTAGATATTATGGGTTTTTTTGGAATCATATGGTATTAAAAATCGAACGTATTGGCGGGCAAATAAAACACATTTCATACCAATTCATTAAATTTGTTGCCTGCAGGTACAAAGGGTCGATTAAGATTGACGAATTGAACCTTGTTGTCAGGCGAACCTCTGCATATCATATAGAGTACTTGTTAATGAATAAATCTAAACATTAATGTACATGTGTGATGTAAAGTAACTTGGGAATACCTTGTTTAAAGTTAGAAACAGCTATTCGTTTTGCAACAATGACAGGATATCTATGTAGCTGCTGTAGTAGTTCAGTTCCATCGTTGTCAGCCAATTCCCCCCATATAGTAAACAGAAAAGGTTTTTTCCTATGGTATTAAGGATGCATTGTTAGATACATATTTTGTTGTTAGAGGTAGTTAAAGTAAACATTACTTACTTGTCGTCTATGAGAATAACCTCTTGAAATCTTCTGTTTTCGCTGCCCTGATATTTCATGGTACCGCAATTTGCCACAACTGCCACCAAGTCTGCTTTGGAAAAACATGTGGGTATAAAAGTAGAATGCAGCTATTTAAATTTGATAATGAGGAAGCATGTTTTTTTACAGCAAAAATAAAATAGTATAAAGTCATGTTTGTTTACCGAATTCATCTCCTGGAATCTGTTTGTCGATATCGGCAAAGCACACCATGTTTAATTTCGTAGGCAACGGTAACATTGATTCTTCTTCACTGTTCTCTGTAACTTCTTCGACAATACTGAAGGTATCGACGACCCATTCGAATCTGTGCATGGGAATTGCAAAACGTGACGGCCCTAACATTAGCTATTGAGATGAGGTACGTGTGGAAAAGTTTTGAACAGGCTGTCATAATGTGGCACTTCAGCACCATATGTTATGATGCAGATTTGGTCTTCCTGCAATTTGTTAACATGTAACATGGAGAAAGTGCTTACAGATATGATAGAAGCTTATGACTATGTAGTTGAGATGTTTGTAAACTTACTTTTTCGTCTTGGACGATGGTTGTTGGGAGGTGCACCCGATTATCACTGCTAATTTTGGGGCGGATTTTGTCAACAACTTGTATTTTACAAGTCCAATCTCTAGTAAATGGCGTGATTTCCTGGATGGTATATCGTTGCTCCATCTTTTGAGTATCTTGCAAGTTGTGAGGAATGAAATTGTAGAACAAAGTAGTTGAGCGTGAGGAATTATATGAAGAAAACAACTGAATGTTATACATAATGCTGGGGATAATTATGTGCTCCGTTGATATCATAGCTTGTCCATTTAGTTTGGATGGTTTGTTCTCTGGCAAAGTTATATTGGGTAATCTCATGTTTGCGCATAAATGTAATTCATTGTTTGTGTTGCAATTTATCAGGTATGAATTTGATGGTGCAACAAATGTTTCTTCATTTCTTCCGAGTTCCTTCTGGGAACCTGAAAAGGAGTTAGTTTTTCCCTTTTTATGTTACTACTCGCATATACTCTGCTGGTAATTGCGATTCCCGCATGCTCTTGGTTATATCCTATAATTTCTAAGTTGTAAAATTGAGGGTGAAATGAAGTTCAACCTTGTAGAAGGAAAGAACATGAATAAACATGGATGCCATCTGTTACATTCTATTAAAATCTGTAGAAATTTTAAATTGTAACTTGAATTAAACTTAGCTTTAACAACATTAAAAAGTATAACATGAATGGACTACCTTCGTTTTTTGCTTAAAACTTACAGTGTAGCTAAAAAGTTAAACACAGTGAAGTAAGTAGGGAAACAGAAGATTATTTAGAGAGACCATTGTTGTGGTTGGTTTGAGTAGTCAGTGTTAAAGAAAATTACGCCATGTTGTGCACAAGTGTCAACAAAATTTACAGGTGTAAGCTAAAATTAATCTTGAAATGACTTACGTGTCACCATTGTTAGTGCATTAAGAAATCATTCTCAGCAATTAAATCATCTCTTGGTGGCATTACTAAAAGGCGGGGGCGTACTAAAAGGCGGGGCGTGATGCGATGCGTTTTACCTATGTCGAATCGAGGCGTGAGCCCTGAGACATGGGGCGTAAGTCCCACATATCTTTAAATTTTACTAATTTCAAGATTTTTAAGATAGTAAAAGATAAAAAATATTTATAAAAATTACATTAAAATCACAAAATTATAATAAATAATCTATTTAAAATATTTATAAATTACAATTCAACTATGAATAATACGAAAAGTATGAAATGTATTCGATACAAAATCTTATATGTATTTCTTAAGGAGTAATGAATCTTGAAAGGACTTCGATATTATAATTTGTTTTTTTCCTTAAAAATCTCCTTTTATTTAATATGCTTTCTATTTGAAAGAGAATTTATATAAAAACATAATTCACAATTTAAATATGATTCTGTTAAATTAATAAGTATTGTATCTCGTACAAGTGGAAAAAAGAATATTTTAAAAAAAATTATGGACTATTATACAGTAAAGACATAACAAAAGTTAATAAATAAATACTTTTTAAATGAAAAATTTATTTAAAATTAACTATCATAGCAATCTTAGTGGATAACATGCAATAATTTTTATTTTGCTTATGACATAAAATACTCTCAACTTAATGATTTATGATCAAGGAAAAAGTTATTTTGAATAGTCAACGATTTATTAAGAAAATTTGAGGATTTACAAGGTTAGTTACATTTAACTACATAAAATTTTATTAGGCGAACCTAGTACGCTAGGCATTGAACGTGTCCAGGGCGTAAGCTCCGATGGCCGAGGTGTAAGTCTCACAACACTAAGTCCCACACATACGTCCAGGGGCCGGGGCGAGCCCCGGCCGAGTTCCAATTCTGTCTTTTAACACATAGATTGATACAAATCAGAATTAGTTGGTTACAAAACAGAGTGGGAAACAGAAAGGTACAGTGAAAGCAGTGAAATATTTACGCAGGAACTACTGTAAGACAGAAAGGTTCAGTAAAAGCAGTGAAATATGAACTACTGTAAGAGTTTCATTTGGCTAGTAAAATTGTCCCCTTATGGAGAAGTTAACGTAAGTGACTGTAGAGGAAATATTAGAAGTAGAAAATAACATGAATTGGTCTTTGTTTGGGCACACCGTTAAAAATTTTATATTGCTTGGTTATACAGTGTGTTACCTAGCTATTCTGGCGGTAACCTGAAGAATTGTATTAGTGCTGCTCTTTTGTGTTAGTACTACTCTTTTACTAACTTGCAGCCTAAACATGTCTTGTTTTATTCAATGATGAGAGGAATCGACTTCATTCAAGTAAATCATATATATGTAATGGTATCAAAATCATGAGTATGCGCGCAATTTATAGCATAACATGAGGATAATGTTATACGTTGTGAGGAATCATGATTGTATCTGTGAAGACGAACACTACAGTTTACAATTGAATTAGCCGACAAAGCAGGCGACACTCAAGTTTTGCCTTCGGCACTTATATTTTTGCCTGTCATTAGCTGAAGATATAGCAGAATTGTCGTTGGCAGGTGTCACTGGTAGTTCCCAATTGAATGGGAAATAGTTGTATGTGAAAAGAACCTGCATAAATAACCACTACACATATCAAATGAGAAAACACAGATTTGTTGTGTTATCTTTCGGTCATATACGTTATCCATACGTTGCACTGAACCAAAAAACTGAGTTATTCCAGACAAAACATTAGGAGATGTAAGGCTTTGGTATTATGACAATTCATTACAGTACCATTAAAACATGTGAATCCGAGTTTCACTCTAATGTAATTTAACAGATCTAATACCAATTTGATTAATATTATGTTTTGTTGCAGGAAATGAAAGGTAACAGTAAAACAAGAGAGTAATGAGTGGTTTACATAGTTGAAGTATCCATAATTTACTTCTAGTCGACTCGAACGAATGAGTAAGTAGGCATGCAGGATTTCCCATCCCTTCCTCTTTTACTTCGGCTTCTCTCTCAGTTGCTTCTCGAAATGTGGCAAACAACGCTTATCCTCCACATTTATTTCCACTCCTCCGACCCTCCTATTTCTGTCCAACCAAACATAGAATAAAGCGTGTACTCCAGCATCCCAAAGGTAAATCCAAAAAAGCTGTAAGCGTAAATTGTTATTTAACATCTTGAATATTCCTGCGAGCTGGGTAGAAATTAAATAAATAACCATCTTTCACAGGAAATTGGATCCTTTGAAAAGGAAAAGAAGACAATTAGTAAAAGGATGTTATTATCAAATTGGAAAATTAGAATCCTTCATTCAGAAAGAACTTTTTGCAAATGCGTAAAAGTTTTTTCCATTTGGGCAGAATTGTGCCTCTTCCATGACAACCCCTACAGAGAACATTTCTTTGCCTCCTCACACTGACCAGTGATTTCACTTGCAGGTTTCAAACATTGACTCAGTAGAGATGGGAAAAATACAACTGATTTTTATAGTGTAGATTGGCAAAAAAAAAGGGAAATCAATATGAATACTGGGAAAAAAAGGTGGTAACCAGGAATAGAAGGGAAAAGAGACGATGGCAAAGGGTAAGCACTTAATTACTCTTCACTTTCACTATATTATTATTCCTCAAATAGCAAAATATAAACTTGGCGGGAAAAAAATATTAGCACGAAATAAAAGGTAGTTAATTTATAAAAACAGAAAGGAAATGATTAGAAGTATAGAGCAAGTTTTAACATGAAATTGATATCTTCATATCTAGTAGATTTAAATTCAAAGATTGAATTTTGAAGAGAAACAGAAACGATTCATAATACTCAAAACAACCAATATCGCGTTTGAGCTCTGGATAATCTACACTAAATATTTCTGATGCAAGATATGAAACAAGAAATAATAACTGAACCTACCGACCTTGTAACATGTTTGGTGGTTGTTATGTATGCGTCATGTCCAAATAATTGATTTGCTGGCGAGATGATGCCTCACGTGCAACCTATTTGGTCCAACTCAAAATTTTTGTTGGCTAAATATAGAATCATAAAAGAAATAATTGCGACTAAAGGCGCATAGAATGGGGAAAAGAATTGTAATAAAGTAACTTGGACGAACCTTGAAACAGATATACCTTATTGGTTTTGGAAGATCCATGTATGTTGCTTAACTAATCATCCTGCATTTTAGAATTGCAAAGCATAGATAAACAGTAAACCTCCTCCTTTTTCCGGGCTTGGGACCGGCTGTGGTGCAGTAGTGTAACTGAAATACAGGCGGAGTTAAAAACTTGGTTTTTTCATTGTTGAGCTAAAGATCATTAGGTTTCCTACGAGAAAGCTTTCTGAATAATTTCGCCGTAGACGACATTATATGTTGAATGATCATCATTACTGTCTGCTGTAGATGGTCGAATCAGTATCTTAACACAGTTTGCACTTTTGGCTCTTGATAAAGCAACGTAAAGTTGACCATGAGAAAAAACAGGTTCACGTAAGTAAATTCCAACAAATCTAATGTTTGACCTTGAGCTTTGTTTATGGTCATAGCAAAGCACAATCGTAGGGGAAATTGTGTTCGCTTAAATTGAACAGGTATTTTTTCATCTTGTGATGTTAACAATGGTATTCTCGGAATAAAAACATGTGTATTTTTGAAATCACCACTTTCAATTTTAGCACTTATGACATGTGTTCTAAAGTGACAGCATGTCAACCGTGTGCCGTTGCATAAACCTTCACAAGGATTCAGATTCCGTTATAATATAACTGGACAATTTTCCTTTAAAGTTAACTTATAAGGCGGTAAACCGGGAGGATCTAAACTATGTAGAAAATCTTCAAACTGACTTTGATCATTCGGTTCAATAGTTTCATCTACTGTAACAAATGTTTTTGACATTTCTGGGAATTTAGTGATTAACATATTATTTAGTTCGTTTACAAAGTCATTCTTCGTTGTTAAAATAACACGAGAAGTTATCATAGATGAATCAGGAGAAAATGCATGCAAATCAGGATACGTTACACTAAACAATGCATCTAAGGATTCTTCTTCGGTCGTAAAAGGAATAACAAAGGAATCAGGAATCTCTATTTTGTCTTCACAGTTAGTTCTTTCTGTTCCATTTCCAATTCGGAGTAAATATTCACAAAAAGAAGGATCTGTTCTTGCGCGCATATTTTCAGATAGGTACAATTTTTCAAGTTTATTCCAAATTTTAGAATACAATAAGCTTTCGTGAATAAAATCTTCTTTTTTTCCATTTCGAACAACTGGTAGAGTTTGTCTAAAATCACCTCCAAATACAACAACTTTACCACCGAACATTGTATCGGCGTCCATAATATCTCTCAGAAGTGCATCAAGAGCTTCAATCATATTCTTTTTTGCCATTGATGCCTCATCCCATACAATTAATTTTACATCTCTAATTAAACGTGCGACTGAACTTTGTTTACTAATGTTGCAGCAAAAAATATCATCTATATCAATAGGCATTTTGAACCGTGAGTGAGCAGTCCGTCCTCCTGGAAGGATAGAAGCTGCCACACCAGAAGTTGCAGTTGCTAAAGCTATAAATCCTTGAGATCGGATAGTTGCCAATAGTGCACGGTATAAAAAAGTTTTACCTGTTCCTCCAGGACCGTCGATGAAGAAAGCTCCTTGTTTTCCAGAGAATACTCTATCAATTATTGTATTATATGCGCGTAATTGTTGAACATTCAGTCTCTTCGGTAAGAGCAAGTCTTGTTCACTAACAAATATATTTCTTTCAAAATGAACATCCTTTGCATCCTTTGCAATTTCAGAAGGTCTAATCTTCTCTAGATAAGCTTATACTCATTTATGCCATGTCCCATAGAGTACAAAATATCATTGATATGGCTTAAAACCTTGTGCCGAACAGCTTTTTCTNATAAAAAAACCTGCTCTAAGGTTGATCGTTTGAAGATGTGATCTATTTGCAACTTCTTCTCTTATGCTACTGAGGAAATAGGAGGCAAAGTAAATAAAAAGAATAGTCGGTACAATGATGGAGTGAGTTTCACCTGATGTATTGATATTGACAAAAAACAAAACCATCGAGAGAAATCGAGAAGCAAAGGAGAAGATACGGAAGTCAGTAGAAGTATTGATATTAACAGAAGTACTGATATTCACAGAGCAGAATAGAAGGCAGATGAAATTCTATGAAAAGCAATGAGAAATATCTGTAGGTGGATTGTTATATCATAGCTGGCCTACTCAGCAAAGTTTAGCGTACTTGCGTACTTGTATACAAAAAGGCAAGAGGTAGCAAAATGCTTGTAATTGATATTCCTTGGTAACAAAAGATTATGCAGATTAATATACTTATGCTTATAGTCATTCAACAAACAAAGATAACTTGGTGTTGCACTCTCTTAAGTTTCTTTGGGCAACTCTGCATTCCAAATATAAGTATTTCTTACAAAGGCATAAAAGAAAATCTAACCTGCTGTAGACTATACTTTGAAAACAGCATAAGTAGCACTTGCACTATACTAACACATCATCACGGCTAATTCTGTTTTCCATTAATTTGAACTTCATTCCCTTGATCTTTAAATATGATTCATTCCTTAAATGTGGTAGAGGAAATAATGGGTGAGGGACTTAGGGTAAAAGAAAGGGTATAGATTAGGAAAAATAATATTGTATAGCCGCTTTCAAAATAGTAGCGGAATATATATACATTCTGTATGTTATATTAATATACACAAATAGGTAATTACTCATTTAACAAGTGTCTACAGTCTAGGGGTGTGCATTCGATTTACCAATTCGATTTTGACCCTTATCGATAATTACTTATCGATTATCGATTTGTACATATGCTTATCGTTATCGTTTCAATAAGGTTTTGATTTTTTCGATTTCGATTTCGATAACAAATAATCGATTCGATTTATCGATAAACCGATTCGAATGCACACCCCTATTCCCGTATTTTAATCCTTAAGGCTTGATTTTACTGTCAAGAAGCTTAATATCAGGAATCAACTGGACAAACAGTATTATTAATTTATTCCTTATTCCAAGAAAGCAAATAAACATACACTTTTTTGTCGTTGGCGCATTAAGACCTAGGTGACAGACAAAGTCACAAGAATTACTCCTTTAGCATTCAAAACTAGTTTCTTCCCCAGTAATTATTTTTTATGCAGTTATCAATCAGTGCTAAAAGAATGTAGGATAAAACAACGCATACATGCTACTTTTAGGGGTCGTTTGGTATGAGGTATAAGAAGGTATAAGGGTGGTATAAAAATTTAATACCATCTTAATACTCTGTTTGGTTAGCAAACCAGGTATAAGTTATCCCAGTGTTAAAATTAACACTGAGATAACTTATACCTTATGGAAGGTGGGGTAATTAGCACCGGTATAACTTATATCTTCTTCTTAGAAATTATGCAATTGTCATTCTTAATACAACATACAAACAATGAATAAATAGCAAATTCAGCATAACTAATCCCAGCATAACTTATACCGGTATAACTTATACCGGTATAAATCGTATTCCAACCAAACGACTTAGGGGTCGTTTGGTATGAGGTATAAGAAGGTATAAGGGTGGTATAAAAATTTAATACCACCTTAATACTTTGTTTGGTTAGTAAACCAGGTATAAGTTATCCCGGTGTTAATTAGATCGNCCTGGTGTTAATTTTAACACTGGGATAACTTATACCTTATAAAAGGTGGGGTAATTAACACCGGTATAACTTATACCTTCTTCTTAGAAATTATGCAATTGTCATTCTTAATACAGCATACCAAACAATGAATAAACAACAATCCCAGCATAACTTATCCCAATATAACTTATACTGGCATAACTTATACCGGTATAAATCATATTCCAACCAAACGACCCCTTAGTTATCATACTATGCACTACTCTCTTAACACACATTCATATTCAAAAGCATGTAGTCACATTGTCACAATAACAGTTGAGGTTATATATACATATGTACATGAACATATACATGTATATATCAACATTAAAAGTAATTAACTACTACGAAAGCACCCGGTTCAAATATTACGACTCTGTAAGAAACTGAAGCTCGAAAGAAATCCAGAGAAGCTAAGAAGTTATACTATACTAATTAAGACAAGTAAAAACAATTTTTAATAAATAAAAACCAACTAAAGTTCACAACAAAATCACAAAAAAGTAAATCCCCTATCCCCAAACTGAAATCAAGCATTGTCTCTAATGCATTCGCGAAAGGATGAGCAGAGTATGGGGATAGGAACACTAGCCTCTATCTCTCATTGTCTCTAATCACGACATATGATTACAATCAAGGGTGGGTAATATTTCACCGCAGAGGTCTTCCTCAACATGTTTTAAGCGCTACTCCCGATCACCTTGTGTGGCATCCACCACTTCCTCTGCTTCTTCAATATTCCTCATTCGGATCCATAACAACTAAACAAAAGGACTGGGTTGCTTTAGGCACATCCAATAAAGGGGAACAAGGAAAGGATCCGTGTGTTCTATGCAAACGCCTTCACTTCCTCGATGTAGCAGTTCCAAGGCATTTGCGAAGAATTCTCGGACCTATTCCATTTCCCTTTGCTAATACATTTTATTGGAATGTATCAGGACGAGTCGTCATGTTGATTCCCATCTCAAAGATTGGCACTCTGAATAAACTTGAGTCAAAGGCAATCACAAAACACACGTAAAGTCTATGAATTGAATAAGGCAATATTCAACTTATTAAATACCCCCATACAGCAATGAAACTACAACAACCATAGGGGAACCCAATCACACAGCACATAAGCATAGCTATGCATGACAAAAACTGACCCCAACTCAAATAAACTTATGTCAAGAACCTTCAGGAATAAGTAGTATAGTATAGACTCAACGTCGTACAAAATTAATAACCCACATGTGTGTGCAAAATAACTTAAATAAGCCTTAATACAAGGTTCTATGTTCTGTGTTCCCATATTTTAATCCTTCAGGCTGGATTTTACTGTCAAGAATCTTGATCTGAGGAATCAACTGGGACATACATCATATATCAATTTATTCCTTATCCTAAGGAAGCAAATAAATATTACACTATTCTTTCTTTGGTGTGTCAAGACCTAGGTCAAGCTTAGCCCTTTTAAGAGAATGCCGACTGTGTGATGCCGATCCCGATTTAATCACATTTAATCATGTATTCTAATAATATCTTTTTGTTCAAATTTTTCCTTCTTTTTTAACAATACAATGAATAAACTGAGCTCAAATAAGTCCCAGCTTATCTTGCTTCCTAGATCTCGCACAATTTGAAGTTATCAAGCCTTAGAGACGGCTATGATCACAAGAATTACTACTTTAGCATTTCAAACTAGTTTCTTCCACAATACTTGTTTCTAGTTCAGATATCAATCAATGCTAAAATGTTGCAGGCTAAAACAGAGCATACATGCTAAGTCTAGTTATCATACTATCCACAACTCTCTTAACACACAACCACATACTCAAAAGTACCTTCAGTAGGGTCACAAATAACAGTTAAGGCTCATATATACTTTTCTATCAAAACAATAATAAAAATAAAAAACTACTATTACCCTGTTCAAATATTACGATTCTGGAAAAGAACTGAAGCTCGAAAGAGACCCAGATAAGTTAAGAATGGATGACATTGAAGAACCTGTTAAGACTTAGAGCCCATTTGGATTGGCTTATTTTAAGTGCTTTTAAGCCAAAATAGCTTTTAAATCATATGTAGTGTTTGGAAAAAGAAAAAAAGTGCTTTTAAGCACTTGTTTTTAAGTTAAAATGACCCCAAAAAATAAAAAGAAGCCAAAAACTAGAATTTCTAACTTATGACTTATGCTTAAAAGTCACTTAAAATAAGCTCATCCAAACGGGCTCTTAGTTAACACACATAGAAGGTCCCACATGTAAATCTACAGTATTTACAGATATCTCAAAGTGCAGAGAGTAAAATATTTCAACAACCATGGCAGTTAATTACAATGTGTGCTAGATTCATACATCAACAACCATAAGCATTAAACAGTCAGTATAGTAACACAAGTAATTGCAGGGAAACAACAATAATTATAACAGGCAATCACTTGGGCCTTTCACCAAATAGGTTATATGCACATTCATCCTTCACTGCAATTACTAACATTCCACCATTCAACAATTTGACACATTTTGAACAATTCAATTTGGGCCTTTAGATGTATGAATCACTTCCATACATCTAAGAACTAATTTGAACAATTCAATTTGACACATTTTGGTGACAAAGGCGGCAATATCACCAACAGTAAGGTTGTTCAACAGAGAAAATGTCAGAATATGTTATAGAGACCATTAACAACAAAGGAATTTTAGACTATGAAACCATATGGTCGTTGCCACTTCTCAGACAACTTGATATCCCCAAAAAGAAAATAATTCCAAAATAAACTCTACAGACAACACCACAGGCATATCTCATTGAATCCATAATGCAGCAAGTTGTACTTGTATCAAACAGTTAGTATACAGCAACAAAACTCCTCAAGAACTTCAGCAATGTCCCACAAACGCAGGCACTAGTCAATCAATATAGCACTTGAACAATTGATATTGAAGAATGCACTAGAAATTTCAAGCCAAAATAGCACCAGTATTTCACAACACAGGCATTAGAGCAATCGTTGCCTCCCCCAAAATGAGTGAACACAAAACAATAGCTGAGAGTCATAAGTTACCTAACTGGTATTGCTTTCGTTTCAGTTTTATGAGACACTATTTCCTTCTTAATCCATTTAAGAAAGAACAAGACAGATTCGTTGTGTAGCACAACTTTTAATTGGAAATGAAAAAAGTCTTTTAATCTATTCCTTTCATTTAGGCAAAACTGTTAATGCTCAAAATAAACATTAAACTTGCACGCATCAATCTTCTATTCTAATATAATATTTTTTTTCTAATTCCCCCCCTTTTAACAATAAAATGAATAAACTGATCATGAATATGTCCCAGCTCATCTTCCTTCCTAGATATCGCCAATTTGAAGTCAACAGTTAAGGCTCGTATATACTTTTCTATCAAAACAATAATAAATAAATAAATAAAAACTACTACCAAAACAACCGGTTCAAATATTACGACTCTGGGAAAGAACTGAAGCTCGAAAGAGATCCAGAGAAGTTAAGAAGTTATACTAATTAAGACAAGTAAAACCCTTTTTTCTTTTTGAACAAATAAAAATTGCAACTAAAGATCACAAGAAAATCACAGTTTTGGCTTCTTCAATAATTGAAAAATATTCCTCATTCGGGTAAGCTGTCAGATCACAACAAAGGAATGGGTCAGAGAATTTTATGCAAATGCCTTTCACTTGATAGATGTAGGTTCCAAACATTAGCATAAAACTCTCTACCCATTCCTCGTTTCCTCTATTTCTGACAAAACGGCACTCATTAAACTTCTTAATTCCTTTTTACAGCATTGCCCTAGTCTTTAGAAACTGAAAAATGTTGCTTCCTTTTATTGGCAGACAGGGGTGGCAAAATTGTTAAAATATGATGGTATAGCCAGTTTTCACACTGGTCAATGAAAAATAGCCAGCGTTTATCAAGTCAATGAAAAATAGCCACTATTTTGCTACAACAGGGACCGGTCCAGTATAATATACGGGAGTTCTGGTGCATTTGTGTACGAACTCCAGCATATTATGCTGGACCGGTATACTTTGCTAACTCCTGTAAAATTTGCGGGAGACTGGAGCACCAGTGCTCCAAACTCCAGTATATTATACTGGACAATTATACTTGCTGGAACTCCCGTAAAATTTGCGGGAGTTCCAGCATAATTATGCTTGAACTCCCGTAAAATTTGCGGGAGTTCTAGCATAGTTATCCTGGAACTCCCGTAAAATTTGCATACTTATGCTGGAACTTCCGTAAAATTTGCGGGCGTATTTTTCCGGATTTTGAACAGTATTTTTGCTCAGATTTAAAGTGGCTAAATTCGATGACTTTTGAAACTTGGCTATTTTTCAACGACCAGTGGTAAATCTGGCTATTTTTGAATTTCTCCAGGCAAAATTGGGCTAAGAAAACTTGGTCCACCGACACTGTCCAAAAACTAATGGGTTGGGCTGGAACTATATCTTTGATTGGGCTCGGATGGGCCTGTTATACAGCCAGTCAGCCACTAGCCCAAATTGACTTGTAACAAACTTAATTCGTGAATTAGCTTCTGCTTACATGTCTAAGTCCCGAGCTCCGATACACAAATAGCCGTTTATATATGCGGTTTATTTTTTCTAACTGGTATATATAGATTATACACATAGTATATATGATTTATACATATATTATATATTCGCCGGCTATTTTTAGTTTTAAGAGATTAGGTGAGCAACTATTTGATTAATTCTTCTAGTTATTACTCAAAAGAGAGCGAAATGGGTAGATAGCCACTGTTTACACCGCTAATTAGAAATTAGCCACCATTTCAAAACTAATTAATATATAGCCACTTAGTAATTAGATGGAAAAAAATTACCCCTTAACTAAAATAAGAATACATACCATCTTCTTCACTTCTTCTTCTTTCGTTGTGCTTTATATTTGAACCAGGCAACCAGCTACCATGTAAATTAATTATTTACTCGATGTTGTTTTTTCTGTTTGAAGTAAGAATTCTCAAATATCACCTATTGCAGTTCAAGTAAAAAGATGTTATGCTATTTTGAGAATTGTTGGTCTATTTCATGTTAATATTGAAGTGCAATTTTTCTGACTTTGGAAGATACAGATTGATGTAGATCGTCTACAATTTTTCATTGCATGTTGTTATCCTTTTGGATATACTTGTAATGCCAAAGGATTATTCGAACGTCGAAATGATGCTAAAGCTGATTTTTAATTTATTGTTTGCAACCTTAGTTATTTTAGCCAGAGGCAGAGACAGAATTTGAAGTTTATGAGTTCTGATCTTATTAATAAACCTAGCTCGTTGTTGTTACTGGGTACGCAATTAAATATTATTATATATTTAAAAATTTTCTAATACAAATATAAGATTTAAGCAAAACACTACTAAGAAATAGCAAATTTGTGACCGTCAAAACAGTCGCAAATCAGTCGCAAATCGTATTTTTTCGACCGATTTGCGACTGAAAAGTGTCAGTCAGAAAACACGTGGTCGCAATATATTTGTGACTGAGTCAGTCGAAAAATTGCGACGGATGCAATCGCAAAATGAAAAATGCGGGGTCATCTGAAATTTAGAAATTTGCGACTGAATCAATCGCTAAATTTGCGACAGAATCCGTCGCTATATTTGCGATAGAATCAGTCACTAACTTCTGAGTGAAACAGTCGTAAATAATAATTATTAATTAATTAAAAACATTGAAAATTCTCCATTTGCGATTGATTCAGTCGCAAAAATTAATTAAATATTGTTAG
This sequence comes from Nicotiana attenuata, assembly GCF_001879085.1. Classification (NCBI taxonomy): domain Eukaryota; kingdom Viridiplantae; phylum Streptophyta; class Magnoliopsida; order Solanales; family Solanaceae; genus Nicotiana; species Nicotiana attenuata. The sequence continues at coordinate 126,689 of NW_017671978.1, read as the reverse complement.
AAATTTTCAATTTGCGACTGAATCAGTCGCAAATTTGGATAATTCCTGGTGAACTTTGTGTTGGATTCAGTCGCAAATCTTGGCATTTTTAGGCAGAATCCTACTGTATTTCTAATTACCCACCTGCCAAATAAAATAGCCAACCAAACACCTAACAATTAACCAAAAACCTAATATAGCAATCCAAAATTCAATTTTTTGCCACAAAGCGAACAATAATATTTATAACAATTCAACCAACTAATGAAACAACGAACTATCAAACAACATAGATTAAACATGTCTCTAACTTCAACTCTAAAACATTCAAATAGCATATTCAGATTCAATCTCCTCCTCAGACTCATACTCAGACTCAAACTCCATTACAGCTCTTTTCTTGCTTTTTTTTTAAATAATTTTTGGATCAAAACCTGAGTTTCTTGAAGTTCTTGCGACATTTGATCCACTTTTTGACGCATAGATTCCATGTCTTCTTGGGAAACTGATGCCCCAGTGAAGAATGCTGTTGGTGGACGACTGGAGGATGGCTGTACTCCAATCCCGTAGACTCGACCTTTATTTTATTATTTTCACGAGAAATAAAGAAAAGAAAGTAAAAGAAGTAAGAAAACAAATAAGCAACTTTCAAATTAATACCAAAATAGATATTTACATAATATTTATACCTTTATTCACGCCACCAGCCGCTTGTGTCCAAATTGCAGTCATATCCTCCGAGGTCGGCTGAGTTCCTTCAGGTTGAGTTTGTTTCCATGCATCAAGATCAATATGATACTTGTCCTGAAAAATAAAATATTACACGTTATATAAATAAAATAAACCAAGAAGGAAAAATAATATAGTGTTGGTGTTTGGATAATACAAATGTCTCTAAAGCGCGCGGTTCGATCCATCCTTCTCTTGTGCCATCCTTCTACTTCTTCTTGTGGGTCTCTGCAAAGACCTCAACATAAGTCACATCTCCCCCACGTTCTTTTTCCTGAAAATTAAGAATTAATTAGAAATATATATAATATATATATATATGTTCAATTTGCATGCTTGTAAAACTAAGAATATTTTATAATGAAATTACCATTCTCCAACGATGGGCTTCAAAACTAATAGAACCTCCAGTATGCAATGTTCCACCCTTAGTAGAAGCTCTGTTTAACTTTGCTTGTTCACTCTTCTTCTTCCAATCAGGGGTGTTCCACTTCGCCAAGAGCTGATTCCAGACATCTTCACGTATCCAATTAGGCTTTTTGCCACCTTTCCTAGCAACATGATGTGAATTTGTTATCAGCTTCTGTGCTTTCTTCCCGAAGTTATCATGCACCAGATTTTCAAATGTTGGCTGCCATACGCAGTGAACCTGCAAAATTGAATAAATAATATTAGACGAATGAGGATAAGTATTAATAACAATTAATTTATCTTACTTAAATTGTTGCCACATATTCATTCTGATCTGGTACGGTATCTGTTTCCAAGAATTCCAAGGCTCGTCAAAAAATGGCTTCATAGATTCCATTACCATGTGCGCGGCCTGAAAGGATGGCAAAAACCTGCATTTAATTTTAACATATAAAATGTCATTAAATTCATTATATGCAAAATTTTATTGAAAGTTTTTAAAAGAAAATTGAATAAAAACTCACCTGACGTTACTGGGAATGATAATCAGCCGATGAAGATGATCGTACTATAATTAGTCCCTCCAGCATAATGTCTCACGGTACCAGCAACTGTAGACGTACTAGTAGATGGGGATGCATCTGCGTGAGAGCCTCCAATATCCAAGTTAGATATACTTGGAGTGGATGATGCTGGAGATGATAATTGAGTGGCCGATGTATGAGGCACAAAAGATGAACCGCCATGTTGGCTACTATGATGGCTCGATGATGCAATTGGTGGTGAGCTGCCGATCTGACTAGCAGGACCACGCGGGGAAGAAGCTGGGAAATGAGGCGTGGGTATGAAATTAATGGTGGTCGAAGCCGAACCACCATGAGAAGGCATGGGATAATACTGAAGCGAGCTAGATGGGGGAGGGACTTTGAAAAAGTCAGATGACTGTGAAGCTGGCATGGAAGGACGAGGAGGCATAGGAAAAGGGCTCATATTTGGTATAGGTGGAGGAAGCTGACTTGATGTAGGTAAAGTATGTTTCTTTTTCTTAGATTTTTTTATTTTTTTACCGCGAGAATCCATCTGTGTAATAAATTTGAAAGCGATAATAAGCATAAAATCTACACTAGATTATCAGAAACAGAACATTCAGATTGAATACTTGAACTAATCAAGTAATTGTGGCTTTAAAAACAAAGCAAAGAATTGCTGGCAGATCAAGCAATGGACTCAATATACCACTTGTTTGAAACTACAACACAACACCAAGGACAAAGAATAGCTTTCAATACAGGTCAATATTGACAAGCTCAATATACCTCTTGCTCAATACAAGTCTTATTGACAAGCTAAATTAACATGTTACCCATGGATTATTATCACATTTTTTGATAATATGAGAAACAGCTTACCTGAGTGTTTACATGAGTGTTTAATAAAGTAGGCAGCTTACCTACGACGGTCTACACATCTAACGAAGTGACAAGGTATATTGCCATTTTGATGAAGTCAAAAAATCGGAAACAACTTTTCATCATACTAAAGCAAGGCAATTTGTAAGTGCTTCCAATCAGATCAATTTCCAACTTTGCCAAACGGTGTTAATGAAACAATTTCAATAGGAAAAGCACATAATATGCACAAAACTAGCTATTGTAGTAAAACTACCAAATACAATCAGATATTCACCAAGAATAGGAAGAAAAACAAAAGCATTTTTAACAAATTAAGCACCTGATAAGTCAGTTTGGTATGAGCCAAATCAAGGGGATAGGTACATAAAACTGCAGTTCCTAGCTCCAGATGCTGAGCCAGCTAAAAGATCAACAACAGGTCCTGTTCCTAAGGCAGGGTAATTAATCAATATCCACCCTCGATACCGTTCATAGGTCATGTAATGAAGTGCAGCATATGGTACAATTCGAAGAACACTTGCTCCATTTCCTCTGCAATACATGGCGTCATGAATAAAAAATCCTTCTACAACAAACTCTAGTTTTTAAAATCAAATATACACTTACTTGTAGAATCCAATAACACCTTCATGCTTCAGAAGCTTCTTTAGAGATTGATAAATCCTTCAGTTCTTGTCTAAAAAATAAGGAGAAGAGCAAGGGGGAGGAAGTTAGGATTGTCATAATGATCTAAAAGGGAATCCAAGGCATCAAATCACAAGATTAAGTCGCCACGTGCAGAATAGAAAAAAAGAACACACAATGAGCAGCTGGCAGGTGCATTCAGGTGGAAACACAAGAAGCTCAACTAAGGATAGAAAACAAACCGGAGAAGTTGATGAAACATAGTAACTGGATAAGTCAGCCTGAAAGGATTAAGACATAATGGAGATTGGAGCACACATAAAACACTTCAATATCCTAAGAGAAGAACAGAGAGTTTGTGAATTATTTAGCTGGCACTAACCAGCCTCCAGCTAAACAGTTGAATCCACTGTATTTGGCTTTTTTCAATAACCGACTCCCCTGTACTTTGCTTATTGGACAGTTACTTCTGGCTATTCATTAGAGTAAAATATTACATGCTTTTTTGGATTTCAAAGTCTACAACGTAACTAAGAGGGCAAGCGACAAATTACGTGATATCTACGAGGTTAGGCAATACAAAGCCACAAGGACACGTAGCTAGCACTCTATTCTCCATGGTTCTTTAGCTATATCTGACTCCTAACTGAGGAGCCAAAAGGTTTGGCATCGCGAAAAGATATAACTATGCATTTTCTTTCCTTGAACGCCAGAAATTTCCAAGAGTATCACTTTGTGGTTACCTCAATCTTGCCCTGAATTGCTTCAATCTATATTACAATTCATTGAAACAGAAGCGCCACTTTGGCAATGCATACTAGTTTTTTACAGTTGACAGTGTGTGTCAATTAAGGTAATACTTCACAGAGACCAATGGGTAGCAGTAAGTCACAGACGGAGGCAGATTTAACTGGTAATAAGAGAATATTCATATACTCAAATCTTTTAAAATTAACAATATGTAAATATCAGAAAGAATCAAGTATATACTCACATCTAATTAAGATAATTGGAGATTGAAACTTACTATCTAAGTTTTTGCTCTGTTTTGGTTGGATTTGCTGTGATTTCAGGCACTGCTTCCCTTAATCTCCCATCTCTATTCGTGTGTGTTCAGCGTCGGAATTGAGAGGGAATTGAAAGGGACCGGAAGGTTTCGCCGGTGTGGGCGTTGGCTGTTTCTCCGGCAAGTTTGGTGAAGGGGGGTGGTGTGAGGGAGATAAAGTCAGGGGGTGGGTCGTTTGGAGAAGACAAAATCGGGGGGGGGGGGGGGTTTGTCTCTTGGAGGCGGATTTATTAAAATAAAATTAGGTCTTGTCTATTTTTTAGCTCATTTGGGCGGGCTAGTGACAATAATTTTAGAGTTTAAAATTTGCGACCGAAACGGACGCAAATGGTCAAATAAATTTATTTGACTTTTGGTCCGACTGAATCCGTCGCAATAATTTATCCCGGATTTTTGCGCGAAACGTTGCGACCAATGTTTCCGAAAAAATAGTCGAAAAAATTAAAAAAAATATAACAAATATTATTTTTCAAAATTCCGATTGAATCGGTCGCAAATTTGTGACTGATTTTTATCGGTCGCAAATATTCAGTCGCAAATCAGCTGTTTTTTAGTAGTGAAAGCTAGCTATTGGGTTCATCCGTAACCGTAGCTACTGCACCAGAGTAAATTTTATGTATGATCATCTACCTTTTAGCTTCATTACACAACAGTCTCTATTCTTTCTTTTATCACACAAAAGTCATTTAATTTTGCTCCGTTTATCACAAAAATCATTTTGGCCGGATTTTACAAAGTTCCCACCTGAAAAGTGATGTGGCAACCTTAATTAGTGTTTTATACTCCCTCCGTTTCAATTTATGTGAACCTATTTCCTTTTTAGTCCGTGCCAAAAATTGAAACGGAGGGAGTATAAAACACTAATTAAGGTTGCCACGTCACTTTTCAGGTGGGAACTTTGTAAAATCCGGGCAAAATGATTTTTGTGATAACCAGAGCAAAGTTAAATGACTTTTGTGTGACAAAAGAAAGAATAATGACTTTTGTGTAATGAAGCTAAAAGTTGGATGACCATACATAAAATATACTCCTTTCCATATATATATAATCTTCTCTTGCGCTAAAAGTTGTCACGTGTGGTCTGTCTTCTCCATTAACACACGTGCTGTAAATTATAAAGATAAGATTAGGGCTACTATAAAGAGGCGAATAGTGTGGTAGACTCACTAGCTCATTTTGGGAAAACAAGATCAATGCTTGGAGTTGCTGAATTGGACACTTTGTATAGGGAAATTGCAGCTTTTCATGCTTTCTTTAAATTTCACAAAGACTTGACTGGAAATAAATCTACTACATTAGTTCCGGCATGTAATGACCCTCCGAAATCCTTCTACCTGCTTTCAATAAATCATCGGTCCTTAGCAAAAAAAGAAAAAGAAGTTATATGCCTTTATGGAATTTTCAAATAGAAATAATATCTTAACTATAATCTTTTCCATATGTAGCCCTCCTTTAACTGCACTACACGACAATATGATCACGTGAATGACATAAAAAACCTAATTACAATTGTTATTTGCATTCGGTAGCCACATTCACTTTTCATCTTAAAAAATTGGTATCTTATAATCAAAATGTTTTCTCCAGTTTCTAAAATTCTGTTGTGACCCATAACCATACCCCAAAACCAAAGTCCCAAAGTCATCCCAAATACCCCTTACCTTTCCCGATAACCAGTTGCTAGTTACGTTCTAGCAAATTAAACTAACCAATGATGTCCCTCTCTTCATCACCTCTCTCTCTCATTAGATCCTAGTAGACTAGCTATGTTATCCTCTTGAATGTTTCTATAAATTTCAATTGATCTCACCAACATTTCAGGCTTCAAACATACCTTAACTAAACACACATCTATATATTAACTTACAGGGCTACAAGAACACATTGTTCCTTCATCATCCCCACTAGAAATTCAAAATTTTATTACTGAAGCTTGAAGGTTGAGGATTTGAAATTTGAAATCCGAACAGTGTTGTTAAATCAGATGGGTGTTATTGCAATATCTTGAAAACATATTTGGGAAGCTAAATATGAAATTTAAGCTCATTTGGAGAAGATTTGGTGTGGCTTGGGCTGGATTTTGGTGGTTATGGTGGTTTTATATATGTGTATATCTTCATGCATATCAGTGTTCATCCGCATGTATATCAGAGTATATCCCCTTGTATATCTTTGCATATCCATCCAAATATGTGTGTGATATACATTGATATATATGATATATAATGTGATATAAACATATCGTAAGTATTGTCTATTACAAGTGTAACAAAGATATACATGAGTATATACTGACATACACGAGGATACATTTTATTGCCAAGAAATCGTTTGAACTCATGAGATTGAATATTTGATGAATATGTGCGATTATTTTGGACGACTCTGGACTTAAAAAGGAACAAGTGTGAAATTACGAGTTGAAAATTTAAATTCTCCTATTTTTTTTAGTTTGTTTTGTAGGATTTGGCTATCCATTATCAACTTTTTTAAGCTTTAGCTGCTAAATCTAATCTTTGGTTAAAATTCCGCCAACAGTTGCAAGGAATGATATATTCATGTTAATTTTCCCTTTTTTTATTTTCAATTTTTTTAAATCTTTATCCTCTTTCCTTGATTTCCCTTTAATTAGCTATAAATGATGAAAAAGAATACTACAAAGAGCATAACAACAAGAACAAGAACTATTACAACTATAACAACAACAACAACTATAAATTAAAGAGCATAAAAACAAGAACAATAACTATTACTACAACTATAAAGAACTAAAAAGTGTAAATGCAAAACAATTGCAACCGAATTGAAAGAGGGGGGGTGGGGTGGGGAAGCGGATACTACTTAATTATGGTTGCGATGGCATCAAATGGGGTTTGTAGTGGTTTGGCCGTCTGACTGTGTGCAAGATGCGTTATGCATGGACCATGATATCTGCTGCGACAAGTTTTGAGCACATGATGCTTGATATGATATGATACTAAAGGGTTATAATAAATTAATTTTTATGAATTATAATTGGTCGGTTTAAGAAAAGCTTCCCTTAGTTAACACCATTTTCTTCCTTCAATTTGAATTGGAGTCTACCAATTAAAATTCCCCGACCTAAATTAATCAAAACTATAAATAATCTATTCTATTAAAGTATCAGCAGAGAGGACTTCTGGAATTTGCTGGAGATCTACACAACTTGCAAATCACATTTATTTCTTCTCAATTTATGACCTACCATATATTTCGAAGACATAATGAATGTAAGTAATGGGATCTCGAATCTCTTCTTTTTTTTTTTTCTCCAAAGACTTTCCACCTTTAATGGTGGATTGAACATCTATTCGTAAGCTACTACCCCCTCGGTATTAATTCATGTGGTATTGTTTATATGAAAGTTTAATAATGAGAATATATAGTTTGCTGGAACTTGTGGTATTAAACATGTCATGATATTTTGTGGTTATAAAAATATGTCATTAAGGACAAAATTAGAATTTTTAAGTTAGATTATAAAATACAAAATAGTGTCATTTTTCTTTTTGGAATGGAAAAATGCATGTCACATAAAATAAAATAGAGGGAGTAGCAAAAGATAATATATGTAGGAGGAACATTGATCAAGACCAACTATGTGATCGTTACAAATACAATTCGGTTCAAGAGTCCGAAATCGAATCCCACAAGGAAACAAACTATTCACTAAAACTTTAACTACTGCCAAGATATCTAGTAAACCAATTTACGTATTATCAAGCTGTAATTTTTGAGTGTTGAAACTAACATATTGCAACTAAGACAATGCTGTAAAACTATCACTAATTAGAGAATGGTTTGAATTCAAGATAAAGGAAGCCTGAAGTTAAGACTTCCCCAATTTTCTGATTCCTTCTCATTACGTAATTTATAATTTTGCCAATTTGTTCTTTATAGATCGTGGGCACTTAAATTTACTGTAATTATTTCTCGGTCAGTCACGATATTGTAATTGACGTATTCACTTGAACTACTCTAGCTAGCAATTTCTCACAATTTACTACGACCCCGTCAAAGCTTCATATATTTCTAAAGTCACTTTTAAACCCACAATATTAATCTCTCATATGCATAGGAGTGATGCCATCAACAACAACCTAAATATGCAGTCTTTCTCAAGTAACATATAATATATAACCACCCGTTAATAGAGAAACTTCGATTAACTAAGATCTCTTCAAATTATCATAAGGGTTCAGTAGATTTATTTTGTTAGTATTATCATCTCTACTTAGTACTGTTAATTTGTGTGTGTAATTACTAGGAAAGTTGGAACCTTTTTATTTTCTGTCCACCAACATAATGTTCGTGAAAGCTATTTCCATATGTTTTCTTTATTCATTTTGTCCGAGACAAGTTGCCGTAAGCATCAACGAGGAAGCAGCTGCCTTCTATGAACAGTTGGCATAACTCACCAGATGGAGATTTGATCTAAGCAATCTATTTATAATTTCTTGAGGAAAATGCTGTTTCCTGGGGAAGGTCGTAATCGTTTCATGACTAAATATTTAATCATTATTGATCACATAAATAATTGTTCAAAGTTTTCAGAATAATTTGGCTAATAAAACATTACTCGACTCCTTGAAAACCAGGTCTACTCAAATTAAACATTAATTTACCACAAAAAAGAAAAAAGAAAAATATCTAATGCGTAAGGTAGCATGCATGAATAAATAATAACTTGCCTTGCGTCCTCTTCCAAATTTCTTAACCGTCAAGCCAAGCATTAGATAAAATGTTACTTATGCTTGTAACAAGAATTGATGTCTGTGCTAGACCCCATTTTAGTAATTGTCTTATTACTGATATTTAATTTATCTTTTTGAAAAATATTTTTAATTCAATTAAACATCAGGAGATATTTTTTAGGAAATATTTTTTCATAGAAATCATTTTTCAGGAAAATACATTTCATTAAAAGTGTCTTCCGTCGAACCAAACACCATACCCCATAATTTTTATAAACATAGTTTAATTTAATTACTAATGAACGTACAAATAATACGTGGAAAGTCTCATAATCAATTTCGCTAACAAAAGATACTGCACTTAACAGAATTATAGATATTCTACGCCAAATTGAGCATTAGTTGACCACAAAATAAAATCATATGCGTAAGGTTGTATTGGTGAATAACTTCCCTTGCATTCTTTTCCAATGTTCTTTGTGTAAGATATTTAATAATGAATCATAGCAGAGATTAAAACAAAAACATAAACATAATCTTGAAATAGGTTCAAGAAGCTTACCGTTAAAATTCAGCAGCGACAATAAATGGTGATTAAGCCTAAGACCAACTTCCACAATCCACTAGATGGCTGGGACGCCTACTGTTACAACGCATTCAAGAGGCACAATATGCTAGAGTTTTCTAATAGCTAGGGAAAGGGGGGCTGACCTCTATTTATAGAAAGTGTCTACCCATCACAGGTCAATAGTTATTGGGCCTCACTTATCCACACACACAATATTTAATATTAGCCCCTTTGTTTATTCACCACTTGGGTCACGTCACTATCCTTTCAGGCTATAACCAATTAACGTAAGTCCAAGTTCCAACAATTTGAACTCCCTCCGTCCCATCTAATCATGTGACATATTTTTCTTTTTATTTTGTTCAGAAAAATAATACATTTTTATATGGATAAATAATTTAATTTTGTAAATTTTTTAATTTTACTCTGAAGGCAGTATCAAACTACTTCTCCAATATATTGTTGTAACAAGAATTAAGGCATGTGTTCACGAGACCCAAAATCTGACAGCTGCTTGTTTCAAGCAACTTAGCACGTCTAGCTTAGCAACCACTAAAACCAATTAAGTTATCATTAAACACAGTATTCATTAATCCTCTTATGGAAGTCTTCACATGCATTCGTTAAATGAAAGAAGTCAAATTCTCCATGCATGTGACAAACCTTTCTATATAAGACCATGCATATTCTTCATATTTTCCCATCACAAACCCTTTCTATCATCTCAATCTCTCTTCATCAATTTAGCTCTTTAATTTCTTCCTTGCATTTCCAAAGGTTAAGAATCCCTCTTTTCTTTTAATTAATTATAATACCATCCACCCAGTCTTTCACCTCCCGTGAAACAATCCCTCTTACCAATGGGAAAAATTAATATTCCTCTTTTGCTTCTCGTCCTCTCTGTTGTGGCTGTAGTCGAGAGCAACACTAGTCGATTGCGTCCTCACTCGACCTTTATAGAGACACAATGCAGGCGAACGCGTTATCCAGAACCATGTGTGACATTTCTATCCAAATATGTAAATCCAACATCACAAGATCCTCAAGAAATAGCTCAAGTTGCCTTGAAAGTGAGCCTAGTTAGGGCTCTACATACAAAAGCTTACATAGCAAAGGTATGTAAGGAACCTAAGCAAATGAAGGCAAAGGATTATCAAGCAATAAAAGAATGTCTTGTTCATATCTCTCATGGTGTTTCCCAACTCACAAATGCTGTCAAAGAGCTTCACAATTTGAAGTTAGATGGGCAATTAGAAGAGTTTTTATGGCATCAAAATAATGTTCAAACTTGGCTTAGTACAGTATTAACTGATGTTTACACTTGCATGGATGGACTTTCTGGTTATTCCAAGGGTGGAAAAGTGCAGGCTACCATTAAAGCTAAGGTTCTTAACGTTGCACAAGTCACTAGCAATGCTCTAGCTTTGTTTAATGGATTTGCTGCTAAGTATAAGACCTCTCATCATGCTAGCTATGACAGTAACAAACCCTAATTATTAGTGTCATATGGTATTTGAATTTGTCGTCTTTTCTTATTTTTTATGGGTTTAACTTATATACACAGTTGGTGTATATAATTTTTATTATATTACTGTATTTTAACCTGTTGTCGCAGCTCGTCTGCCTGATTTTTCAGGTATCTATAGTTGATGGTGTAAAAATTATGTCACACTATCAGTGTCTAAAAGTTAAATCCATTATTGGTTATGTACGTACTCATATTTATTGTAACTCATGTAAAATAAAAGAAAAATAGTTTGACTTTTTTTTTTTTTCTGGTTGGTAACTAGTTGGACCAAGATGCTCTCAGATTTCATTTTGCGCAATAAACTTTGTTAATTTACCTATAGTTTTTAGCGATCTCCGTCATGATTTGAATTTGGTGAGAGCTACTTCCATCAGAAATCGAAATCGTAATCTCATATACAAATTTTGTGCTCTTGATATGTTGGTCATAACCTAGCGTAATATTGAAAATAAGATACATTATTTTGTTACAATAGCTAAATATGATATGATATATAATATAAAAATTCTTTTCACAATGATGTAGTATAAGCTAAATTGTAGATTTTTCACTCAACATATACTGCCAATTACAATTTAAAGGGAATATACGGGAATGGGAGCAATTTGGTTACAACTTAGCAAAACAAGAATCGAGCACTTCACTATGTTGACCTCACCCATTGTTGGGTTTTGGATGTATTTAATTAATATATTAAATACTTAAAAGAGGGTGAATGGGAAATGGAGGGAAATAAAATTTTTGAGTGAAATTTTAAGTCCCGCCCTTGGCAAATGGGCATTGTCCCATATTGGAAGAGGAAGAGGTTTTTTATGGGTATATAAGCAATTGCTCTTCTTCTAGCTCTTAAATAGTTGAGAAGAAGGCAAGCCTCGCGCCGTCGTCGTCGTCGCTCGGCTCGGCTTCGGCTTCGGCTTCGGCTTCGGCTTCGGCTTCGGTTTGGACCAAATTTATTTGTTAATAGTAAAATATTAACAGAAATATTATTAAATATTTGTTTTAATAACAGAATATTAATATTAAATCCAATCCATTTTTCTGTTTTGATAACAGAAAAGTAATTACCCTCTTCAATTTTCCCTATTTATTGTTGAGTAAATGGCCATTTATGTAATGGCATTTATGCTGTGGGCATTTTGCATAAACAGCCATTCTGAAGAGTTGCACCTCTTCAGATTTCAGCCCAACTTTGGCTATAAATACAACACTATTCTGCTAAGAATTTCACTACGATTTTCTGAGTTTTCTCTCCTTCTTCTGCATACTTTTAGCATCAAACAAAGCAAAAGTAAGTGTGATTTGCTACCGAACTTTGTGTTCGCTGAAACACTGGGTTTGAAGTACCATTACACCAGTGTGTAATTCGTTCTATCCTGGGAGGAAATAATCCATAACCTTGGGTACTAGGAGGGGATTAAATTCCTTAAGGAAACACTGTGAATTCAGTGGGCTCGAATTGGTTTTCTATTATTTCGTTGTTCATTTCTGTTTATGTTCATTTCTGTTTATATTCATTTATATTTCCAGAATTATTTTACAAATACAGTTGATTAACAAGCTTAAGGAATTTAATATATTTTCTGTATTTGTACTTACTGTTTCTGGAAGAGTAAAACATTTGTGGTTTTGTACTCTATTAAAATCTACGTGATTTTAACGTTTGTGTCATTCTTTTACAGAAATGACTAATGAGAATGAGAACCAAGCTGTTCCAATGGTGAATGCCAATGCCTCAACAAGCCGAACGACACCGGCAGCATTGGCACCGGCGGAAAAACCCGGAAAATTTTCCGGGATTGATTTCAAGCGCTGGTAGCAAACGATGTTCTTCTATTTGACTACTCTAAGTCTCTAGAAGTTCATCAAGGAAGATGTTCCTGTGCTGTCCGATGAAACTCCAGAAACTGAGCGCTTTCTCGTGATTGAGGCGTGGAAGCATTCAGATTTTTTGTGCAAGAATTATATTCTAAGCGGGCTGGAGGATGCTTTGTATAACGTCTACAGTGGCATGGAAACGTCAAAGGAACTGTGGACAACGCTTGAAAAGAAATACAAAACCGAAGATGCCGGGTTGAAAAAGTTTGTTGCTGCAAAGTTTTTGGACTACAAATGGTAGATAGCAAGTCTGTTATTACCCAAGTCCAGGAATTGCAAGTGATTATTCACGATCTCCTTACTGAAGGTCTTGTCATCAATGAAGCATTTCAAGTAGCAGCAATGATTGAGAAGTTGCCTCCTTTGTAGAAAGACTTCAAAAACTACTTGAAACACAAACGCAAGGAGATGTCCCTTGAAGATCTCATTGTTCGGTTGAGAATCGAAGAGGACAACAAAATTGCTGAAAAGAGAGGCCGTTGAAACTCAACAATAATGGGAGCAAATATTGTTGAAGAGAACAAAAAGAGAAAAAAGGCTTCTGGACCAAAATACAACCCAAGCAAGAAGCTGTTCAGTGGAAACTGCTACAACTGTGGAAAAACCGGACACAAATCTACGGAGTGTCGTGCTCCGAAGAAAGACAAGAAGAAGGGTCAAGCAAACATGGTCGAAAAGCATGATGATGTTGATGATTTATGTGCCATGCTTTCCGAATGCAACTTGGTGGGCAATCCTAAAGAGTGGTGGATTGATTCTGGAGCCACTCGCCATGTTTGTGCTGTTAGAGAAGTTTTTGCTTCTTATGCTCCTGTTGGACCCGATGAGACGATTTCTATGGGAAATGCTTCAAAGGCGAAGATTGAAGGATGTGGGAAAATATTTCTCAAAATGACTTCCGGCAAAGTGGTGACTTTGAACAACGTCCTTCATGTTCCCGAGATTAGGAAGAATTTAGTCTCTATTGGACTTCTTGTTAAGAATGATTTTAAATGTGTTTTTGTTTCCGATAAGGTTGTAATAAGTAAGAATGAAATGTTTGTAGGAAAAGGTTACCTCACTGAGGGCCTTTTCAAGCTGAATGTAATGGTTGTTGAAAATAATAATAAAGTTTCAGCTTCGTCTTACTTACTTGAGTCAAATGAATTATGGCATATACGTTTGGGTCATGTCAATTATAAAACCTTACGGAAAATGATTAATTTGGAAGTATTTTCCAAGTTTGAATGTGACAAATCAAAATGTCAAGTATGTGTGGAATCTAAGTATGTTAAACATCCTTATAAGTCAGTTGAAAGGAATTCAAATCCTTTAGACTTAATTCACACAGATATTTGTGACATGAAGTCAATACCATCTCGCGGTGGAAAAAAGTATTTCATAACTTTTATTGACGATAGTACTCGATATTGCTATGTTTGCTTACTTAATAGTAAAGATGAAGCAATAGACGCATTCAAGCAATACAAAAAAGAAGTTGAAACGCAACTTAATAAGAAAATCAAAATGATAAGAAGTGATAGGGGTGGTGAATATGAATCTCCTTTTGAACAAATATGTTTAGAATATGGAATTATTCATCAAACAACGACCCCTTACACGCCCCAATCCAATGTGATTGCAGAAAGAAAGAATCGTTCATTAAAGGAGATGATGAATTCATTATTGATAAGTTCTGGTTTGTCACATAACTTGTGGGGGGAAGCCGTTCTTACGGCTAGCAGAATACTAAATCGAGTACCCCATAGCAAAACACAATCCATTCCATATGAAAAATGGAAAGGAATGTAACGACCCGACCGTTCGTTTTGAGTCCTAGCGCTCCGTTCAGCGGTCGGAGGCCATGAACAGCTTCATTTTAGGTATTACAGCTTGTACGCATGGTCGAAATTAAGTTCCGGAAAGTTCAGAGTCGATTTGGAAAGAGAATTCTTATTTCAGAAGCTTAAAGTGAAAGAATGAACTAGGATTGGAATTTTGAGTAAACGACCTCGGAATCAGGATCTGAAGGTTCCAGCAGGTTTGTAGGATAATTTTGGACTTGGGCGTATGCCCGGTTCGGGTTTTGGATAACCCGGGAATGTTTTGGCGGCTATTGTGGAAGTTAGTATTTTAGAAGAAATTTCATAAGTTTGGCTTGAAGTGCATTTCAGTGTTATCGATGTCCGTTTGGGACCGAGTCTGTGAATAGCCCCGTATGGTGATTTTGGAGTTGGGAGCGCGATCGGAAGTGAATTCGGAGGTCCGTAGGTCATTTTGGAGTCATTTGGCTAAAGATAGAAAATTTGAGGGTTTTGAGAAGTTTGACCGGAGGTTGACTTTTTGATATCGGGGTTGGAATCCGATTCCGAAAGTTGCAGTAGGTCCGTAATGTCGAATATGACTTGTGTGCAAAATTTGAGGTCAATCGGACTTGATTTGATAGGTCTAAGCATCGAAAGTTGAAGTTGGAAGTTCTAAAATTCTTAAAGCTTGGATTGGGGGTTGATTCATGATTTTGGCGTTGTTTGACGTGATTTGAGGCCTCGAGCGAGTCCGTAATGTGTTTTAGGATTGGTTGGTATATTTGGTTGGGGTCCCGGGGGGCCTCGGGTGGATTCCGGATGGTTAACGGATCGAATTTGGGAGTTGAGGAATAGCTGAAGGTATGCTGCTTCTGTCATAACCGCATCTGCGGTTCTAGAACCGCAGATGCGGTCAGTCCATCGCAGGTGCGACCAAGGGCCAGTCCAAGGGAAACCGCAGAAGCGGCCCAGTTTTCGCTGAAGCGGTTCTGCAGAAGCGGGACCCAGACCGCAGAAGCGGTCCAGGCATTTTGGGCCAAGTTCGCAGAAGCGATCCTAATTCCGCAGAAGCGGTCTTCGCAGAAGCGGTCAGTGCACCGCAGAAGCGGAAACAGCTGAGGCAGTGAGGTCTTTTAAAATTCGGGGTTGGGTTCATTTCAACCCCATTTTCTTCCATTGAAGTCGATGGGGAACAGCTTTGAGGTGCCATTTTCGTCACTCATCATGAGGTAAGTAATTTATGCTAGCTTTGAGTTAAATATCAAGTTTATACATGGATTTAGGCAAGGAAATTATGNNTGAATTCAGCAAATTTATGCAGTCATGTTTGGGTACAGCGTGTAGTGATTGATACGGTGTTCGTATGTTGGAAACAGGCCTGTCAGAGAATTTCGGATGTTGGAATTAGGCTCTAAGGCCTATTTGTTTGAATAAAAAGGGAATATCTTCAGAACTGATCGAGCTAATGTGCTCAACTGAGTGGTGGTAGCACGGGAAGGTGCATGAGAAGTTAACCGGTGATTTCAGACTACTTCAGTGTAGTTCTCAGCACGTTCGAGGACGAACGTATGTTTAAGTGGGAGAGAATGTAACGACCCGACCGGTCGTTTTGAGTCCTAGCGGTCCGTTCAGCGGTCGGAGGCCATGAACAGCTTCATTTCAGGTATTACGGCTTGTACGCGTGGTCGGAATTAAGTTCCGGGAAGTTCAGAGTCGATTTGGAAAGAGAATTCTTATTTCAGAAGCTTAAAGTGAAAGAATGAACTAGGATTGGAATTTTGAGTAAACGACCTCGGAATCAGGATCTGAAGGTTCCAGCAGGTTCGTAGGATGATTTCGGACTTGGGCGTATGCCCGGTTTGGGTTTTGGATAACCCGGGAACGTTTTGGCGCCTATTGTGGAAGTTAACATTTTTGAAGAAATTTCATAAGTTTGGCTTGAAGTGCATTTCAGTGTTATCGATGTCCGTTTGGGATTCCGAGTCTGTGAGTGGCCCCGTGTGGTGATTTTGGAGTTGGGAGCGCGATCGGAAGCGAATTCGGAGGTCCGTAGGTCATTTTGGAGTCATTTGGCTAAAGATAGAAAATTTGAGGGTTTTGAGAAGTTTGACCGGAGGTTGACTTTTTGATATCGGGGTCGGAATCCGATTCCGGAAGTTGCAGTAGGTCCGTAATGTCGAATATGACTTGTGTGCAAAATTTGAGGTCAATCGGACTTGATTTGATAGGTCTAAGCATCGAAAGTTGAAGTTGGAAGTTCGAAAATTCGTAAAGCTTGGATTGGGGGTTGATTCATGATTTTGGCGTTGTTTGACGTGATCTGAGGCCTCGAGCGAGTCCGTAATGTGTTTTAGGATTGGTTGGTATGTTTGGTTGGGGTTCCGGGGGGCCTCGGGTGGATTCCGGATGGTTAACGGATCGAATTTGGGAGTTGAGGAATAGCTGAAGGTATGCTGCTTCTGTCATAACCGCATCTGCGGTTCTAGAACCGCAGATGCGGTCAGTCCATCGCAGGTGCGACCAAGGGCCAGTCCAAGGGAAACCGCAGAAGCGACCCAGTTTTCGCTGAAGCGGTTTTGCAGAAGCGGGACCCAGACCGCAGAAGCGGTCCAGGCATTTTGGGCCAAGTTCGCAGAAACGATCTTAATTCCGCAGAAGCGGAAACAGCTGAGGCAGTGAGGTCTTTTAAAATTCGGGGTTGGGTTCATTTCAACCCCATTTTCGTCCATTGAAGTCGATGGGGAGCAGCTTTGAGGTGCCATTTTCGTCACTCATCATGAGGTAAGTAATTTATGCTAGCTTTGAGTTAAATATCAAGTTTGTACATGGATTTAGGCAAGGAAATTATGAAAAATTTATGTTTTCGTGGAAAACCTAGAAATTGGCATTTCTTGGAATTTGGCCACGATATTGAGTATGAAATTTAGTGAAAATTATATATTTGAGTTCCTAAGGTCATGGGTAATCTTTATCTTCAAAGAATTTCGGATTCCGGGCACGTGGGCCCGATGGCGTTATGGTCAACTTTTCGATCGGAGTTAGGAATTGCTATAAATTAGTTTGTAATGAATATTTGAGCATAAATTAATGGATTTGCGTAACCGTTGGCTAGTTTTGGAGCATGGTGCATCAATTGATGTCCCCGAAAGGGTATGGATTGCCGGTTATGGATCTTCGGAGCGAGGTGAGTCTCCTTTCTAACCTTGTGAGAGGGAATTTTTCCCATAGGTGAAATAATTGATTATGTGCTCCTATTTGTGGGGGCTACGTGCGCACGAGGTGATGGAGTCCGTGCGTAGCTACTATTATGCTATTGTCCGGGTAGTTAGGACCCAAAAACATGCTATACTTGAATTATTTACGAACCTATTGATAGCTTGAGCTGCTTAAACTACATCAAATCAGTGAACGAATTTCTAAAAAGGGTTTAAACTTCATTTTTTCCTAAATTAAAAAAGAGAATTAGCTTTCCTTGAATAATTGCCCCATGTTGGCTTATTGACTGAATGTCTCTGTGTTTATTTTGGAACGGGCCGAACGCCTCGGTAGATTAATTAGATACATCTATAGGCGCACCGTCGACCCTCGGCAAGTGCACATTTCATTTCTGTTGGAGCGGACCGTCGCCTCGGTTTGATTTGCGCATGATTTATATATCGTTGCCTGAGAATTTTATACGTTAATGCTGCCCTTCATGGCTTGAGATAAATTGATAAAATAAAGAAAAGTAAACCTTGAAAATCCTTTATTATTTGTTGAAGGTGTATTGCCTGTTTTACAGCTTTGCGAGTTAGAATTGTTAGGTAAAATCCCTGATTTCCTCACACATTTAGTATGTTATCATTGGACCGCTAGTAAGTGTCAAAGTTGACCATCTCGTCTCTACTTCTTCGAGATTAGGCGGGATACTCATTGAGTACACGTTGTTTATGTACTCATACTACACTTCTGTGCATTTTTTATGCACAGGTATATCTATTTCTAGCAGCCCACTGGGCGTAGCAGCGCGGATGATTTTGGGCTAGGTGAGTTGCACTATTCGAGGCGCCCCGCAGCTAGTATAGCCCTCTTCAGAACATTGGATTTATTCCCTGCCCATTGTATTCCGGATGGATGTTGTATTTTACTTCCCTATCAGTAGATGCTCATGCACTTGTGACACCGGGTTTTGGGATAGTTTGAAGTATTGTATTAACTGCTTATCATTTAAATTTGATTTGAGACTATATTCTTTAATATTGCTAAACTTGAAGGAAAATCATAGATTTCAGAAGTAATAAAACGAGAATTTGATTAAGTAACTTGGTTGGCTTGCCTGACAGCAGTGTCCGGCACCATCACGACCCTTAGTGGATTTTGGGTCGTGACAACATGGTATCAGAGCACTAGGTTCCTAGGGTCTCACGAGTCATGAGCAAGCCTAGTAAAGTCTCGCGGATCAGTACGGAGACGTCTGTACTTATCCTCGGGAGGCTGCCGGACTGTTAGGAGTACTTCCCTTCTTGATTCCTTATCGTGCGATTTGATCCTTGGAGGCGTATGCCTTTAATTCATTCCTACTCAATCTTACGCGATGCAAAGCGCTTGTTATAAATTGAGAATTGAAGAATCATAACGGTACTACAGATGTGATACAGGATGTTTCTCCTGGCATAGCTGATCGGATTATTATCGTCGCTTTATGGAAGAATACTTTATTGTTTCCGCTCAGTAACGGTACTTCTGAGGGCTTGAGGCTAGGCACAAGTTACCATGATGCTTATGAATGACTGTTCCAGGCCATTGAGTCGATAAATTGAGTCGATATACGAGCAATCCAGGCCAATCTCATTGGATGGCCAAGAAACGAGTTTTGGGGTATTTAGTACATACCAGGACTTTGCTTTGCACTACAATAAATATCCTGCGGTCATTGAGGGATACTGTGATGCAAATTGGATCACCGGATCAACTGATTCCATGTCCACAAGTGAATATGTATTCACTATTGGTAGAGGAGCGGTATCTTGGAAGTCATCCAAACAAACTTGTATTGCCCGCTCTACAATGGAGGCTGAGTTCATAGCCTTGGATAAAGCCGGTGAAGAAGCTGAATGGCTCTGGAATTTCTTGGAAGATATTCCATTTTGGCCCAAACCGTTGGCACCAATATGCATACATTGTGATAGTCAAGCGACAATTGAAAGGGCTGGGAGCGTTATGTATAACGGTAAGTCTCGCCATATACGACGAAGACATAAAACCGTTAGACAATTACTCTCTAGAGGAATTATCACGATTGACTATGTAAAGTCAAGTGATAATGTGTCGGATCCACTTACGAAAGGCCTAACTAGAGAGGTAGTTGAGAAGTCATCAAGGGGAATGGGACTGTGACCGAGAACAAGTCATAGTGGCGGTAACTCTACCTAGAAGACTGGAGATCCCAAGATCTAGGTTCAAGGAGGTCAAACAAAGTCATTTATGACGGTTCAACATTGTTAACTAAACTTTTGGTCCATTCTCGTGATGAGACAATGTTCAGTAACAGGGATAAAGCATTAAGGCTTTTTAATGATTTCTGAATTTGATACGGGGTATATCAAATAGTGTATCTACGGGATGACACGTTTAGGAATCACCTATGTAAGTGTGAAGTGTTAGCCGCTTCAAGGAGAACATTGTAAGGCCATTTCTCTACGCACTTATGAAACCAGGCGGTGTTCATGGTTGAAACGAACACAACAATGAGAATCAAAGACAGTTAAGGGTTGGTTGTGTGACTTGTGGTTGTCTAGGTATACACTAAAGTTCGACGGTTCAAAGATATCAAATCTACCGATTGATCGAGTATATCCGACATAAGTTCACTACGGAAGGTTCAAAGGGAAACCTACTTATCCAGATGCAATTAATCCTTACTTGCGAATCACACAGTTTTTCATGCATACTTCCGTGATATAGCCATTCCCCATTCATGTGGGGGATTGTTGGGTTTTGGATGTATTTAGTTAATATATTAAATACTTAAAAGAGGGTGAATGGGAAATGGAGGGAAATGAAATTTTTGAGTGAAATTTTAAGTTTTCCCCCTTGGCAAATGGGCATTGTCCCATATTGGAAGAGGAAGAGGTTTTTTATGGGTATATAAGCAATTGCTCTTCTTCTAGCACTTAAAGAGTTGAGAAGAAGGCAAGCCTCGCGCCGTCGTCGTCGCTCGCTCGGCTCGGCTTCGGCTTCGGCTTCGGCTACGGCTACGGCTACGGCTACGGCTTCGCCTTCGGCTTCGGCTTCGGCTTCGGATTCGGATTCGGATTCGGATTTGGTCAAATGATCGATTGATTGATTAACTTTTTGGACCAAATTTATTTGTTAATAGTAAATATTAACAGAAATGTTATTAAATATTTGTTTTAATAACAGAATATTAATATTACATGTTAATATTAAATCCAATCCTTTTTTCTGTTTTGGTAACAGAAAAGTAACTACCCTCTTCAATTTTCCCTCTTTATTGTTGAGTAAATGGCCATTTATGTAATGGCATTTATGCTGTGGACGTTTTTCATAAACAGCCATTCTGAAGAGTTGCACCTCTTCAGATTTCAGCCCAACTTTGACTATAAATACTACACTATTCTGCTCAGAATTTCACTACGATTTTCTGAGTTTTCTCTCCTTCTTCTGCATACTTTTAGCATCCAACAAAGCAAAAGTAAGTGTGATTTGCTACCGAACTTTGTGTTCGCTGAAACACTGGGGTTTGAAGTACCACTACACCAGTGTGTAATTCGTTCTATCCTGGGAGGAAATAATCCATAACCTTGGGTACTAGGAGGGGATTAAATTCTTTAAGGAAACATTGTGAATTCAGTGGGCTCGAATTGGTTTTCTATTATTTCATTGTTCATTTCTGTTTATGTTCATTTCTGTTTATATTCATTTATATTTCCAGAATTATTTTACAAATATAGTTGATTAACACCCATAACTTCAAGAACTTCAGGGCTTGCCCAAATAAAATTTAAAACTTAACCACCTTTAACTTACCTTTTTTAACGGCTATGCACAACGGCACAAGCCTATTCACGTAAATACGACCCTGCTCTAATGAAACTTTAATCATCTCCTGTAGCTTATTCTAACATAGTCGGATCTAACTTTGAACAATTATTATTCTCCTTCTCGTATCAAACTTGACCTTTTAAATTGTCTATTTATCTTCTACAAATTTTATGCTTTTTATAAAATAAATCTATAATATAATAGTAATTTTTTTCTTTATTTTAAAACAACCTCTTCCAGAAATGCAGGGTAAGGCTGCGTACGATAGACCTTTGTGGTCCGGCCCTTCCTCGGACCCCGCACATAGCGGGAGCTTAGTGCACCGGGCTGCCTTTTTTTTTTTAAAATTTATTATGGACTTACCTATAGACATACAAATAATAGTTTTGAAGAAAGAGTGAGAAGTAGGAATCACGCATATAAGTTAGACAAAATTACATCAGATGTCACTTGTCCCAAGCAGTACATATTTTGTTTTCACCCGTTAGCCCACATTATTAACTGTATTTTAGTTTTCTTTTTTCATTTCGCTTTCTCTCTCTTCTTCTCATGCTTTTTACATAGAAACACTACAAGAAAAATGCTCAATAGCGAAGAGAAAACTGGTCCCTAAAAGTAAGGAGTTGGTCCCAAAGGGTCAATAGCGACCACCTAATCTGGTCCTTATAGCTTCCGCCGCTAAAGCTCATTAAGGACTAGATGCGGTGCTGGTCGTTAAAACTGTTTCGCGACCAGTTTAAAACTAGCTCTTAAATGATTTTTAAGGACCATCTTTTCTGGTGCCTATTTGCATATTTTAGGGACTAAATTCCTGGTCCTTAGAATATTTTTGCAACTAGTTTAAATATGATCGTTAAACGTTACTTTCGCGGCCAGTTAGAAGTTGGTCGTTATATCTTTTGCGAGAAGATTAAAGCTGGTCGCTAAGTCGAACAGTGCAGCACTACAAAGCTGCAGATTCAACAGCCAAATTTTTTATTCCAAAAAGGATTTAAGGACTAACAATCTAGGCCCTAAAGAAACAAGTCACAAGTCCCTAAATCACATTCAATTTGCAACTAGAAAATCGAGTATATTATTGTAAAGATGATATTGTTTTCATAAAATATTACCAAAAATGATCAACATCAGTTAGTTGCACCATACATCAATGATGTAAGCTAGTCACAATATTGTGTTCATAAACATTTAGCAAAAAACTACATATCACTAATATCCCTCGATTGACATGTAAACTTTTCTTGACATTCCCAGCAAAAAGATGGTCAATCAGTATGTCGTCAAAAATCTGCTTCTTGAACTTCAATATCCAAAACCTGTAGAAGAAATAAGAAATTTTAGTTAAAAAAACTATAACAATGTTGACAGAACAAAATCAGGGCTAGACATAGAAAAAAGAAGCAAAAAAAAAAAATTAATGACTAGACACCATTGTTTCCTTTCATCACTTGAAAAAGTTGTCTTAAGCTATATAGAGGGACAAAGCAATAAACATGTAAATAACAACTAACACCAAATGAACGAACTTGCCTCCATAACGTGATAGTCACAGTCATTTCAAGTCACAAACACAAATCAGATGACTTCATGATTCAACTCACAAATCCCAGATCCAAGATCTCAAAGAAGACTTAGATTCCCATCAGAGTTAAAGACAAAAAGTGGGAAAAAAGAGCCCTTATGAACAGGAGGCCCAATTCTCAAAGAGTAGGACTTCAAAATTCAAATGTTAAGAAAGAAAAAGTATATGAAAACCCATTGCTTTTAGAACCTGATTTACATATAAGATACTCCACAAGATGGACCTAATGCATCAGCCATATTTTCTTTTTGTCTAAAGCTGGTACCCACACTTACCAGTATAGTCAAGAAGAAGCTGTCTAGCGATTCTGTGAGCATGGATAAATGCAGAGCATAAATGACAACTATCCTGTAATTTCTTTAGCATATATGCCTTGAAGTTCAATTTCTTTAGCATATATGCCTTCAATTTCAATTTCAACTATCCTGTAATTTCAATTCTAGAGGGATAAATAAGGAAAAGAATTATTAACACCTGGAACTACATTAAATCTACCAAATATTTTGGTTGATGTTGGCAAAAGGCTCCCATTCAAATGAACCAATTATCTTGCTACTTCCTATACTCATCAAGAATAAGGTGATAATCAACATGTGACACACCATTGAGCTGCAAAATGGCAGTAAAAGATTTTTCCATAAGACTGTCAAGTCGGAGTTTTACTCAACAGCAAAAGTTTTACAATCATTTTCATTAAGAAATCATGCCTGCTAAGTCACATAGTTCCTGTAACAGCAAGATATTGCAGAAAGATAGCCCTTAGTCAAGCTTGAACTATGTGACTTAGCAGGCATGATTTCTTAACGTAAATGATGCTCTCTGTGCTGTATTAAGTTCATCTTGTTTAACTTCTCGATAAGCAAAAGAAGTTTCTATTAGCAAAACTCTTCCCTATCTTTCTCTTGATACACTACACTTGAACAATTTGGGTTCTCAAAGTTCTCTGGTTCTAACATAACCAGACTCTTAAAATTGCTAAGGAGCACAAGCAGGCAGAAGTTGAATCAACAAAATAAATCGATGTTTCAGGTAAGTTGTTACTCACTTGGTACATCAAGGATCCGAATAGTCATTTTCCTGAACTGGAGGCTGGAAATAGGTTTGTTGCGCTAATAATAATTCTTTTAATCGCCTCACTTCTTTCGTCTCATTTTCGAAGTTAGACAGACGATCCTTCAAAGACTGGTTTTCATTTTCAGTTGCACGTAGCTTAGCCAATAATTCAGTTTTTGAGGAAGTTCCACCTTTCAAATCTTTCGCCTTTACTCCACCCCCAAGCCAAATACATGACTACAACTTTGACGTCCAAAGCATTTTTCTACAATCTCTATGGTAGGAAGTGACGGATCGGACTGCACCAATTCCTTGATTTGAGCCTACAAAGAATATAGATAAACTTTTGTCAGATCTCATAATAACTAAAAGTAAAGAACATTTTTCAATTAACCAAACACACATGTTTCTCGATTGTTTCTGGATCAACAAGTGTGTTATTCTTCTTGCGAGTCTCGAAGAAAATTATTGCCAAATCTGGTGGTTTGCCATCTTTTTCACCCTTTATATAAAAGTAAATATGTCAAATAACGTCTTGTCAATATTATGAAAAAATAGATTTGATGATAACACCTTTTGATAAATAATCTCTCTAATTGGCTTGCTACCAATATGATGAAGCATCTTCAACTTAGTTCTATTTGCTGCATTCCTATTACTTCTCGCCTATATTTGAGCAACAATAATAAATTCAAATACTATAAATAAATTATCAGTTAAAAGATAATAGTATAAAATATAATTACACAACTAGGTATTATGTCAAACCAGAAAACTTTCAGTATCAAAATGTTCCTTTACCAACCACTCACATTGTTTCTTGTCTACCCCCTTGGGCACATTCTTAAGAGCCTCTTGTATTGGCTTACCCTTCACATACTTTGCATGCAATTGTCCTCTCCACTTGTTTCATAACTCTTTCATCCATCCTAAAATATGATTGCGATGAATATCCATGTCATCGCTCTCAAATTTATCCTGCAATATATCATGAGGAAAATATTGGTTGATATCCAATCATCACAGAAACTCCATGTGATAGAGGAAAATATTGTTCTACAATGAGTCTTGAAATGATCTGGCCAAATTATAAAAATAAAAATAAAAAAAACCTTAGCTTTATTTTATTTTTGTCAATTTCAAACGTAGAACTCACAGTTTTATTTTAATTTTGTGAAAAACGTGATAAGAACTCAATAATTAAGTGCCAAGAATGGTAAGAAAAGAGGAATCAAAGAAGAAATTGGAATAATCCAATCAGTTATCGTCACCTGCCCACATGTGATTTAACTTTTCCTCCTTAATGCGATCCCAGGATAATACTCCCAGCGGGCATATATTACGGTCACGAACTATTTTTTCCAAGTGCCTCGAAAATAGATTACTATTCTTTCCAACCGTTCGATTATTGTAAAATGTTACTTTTAGCTTCTCTCCAACTTCAAGTGATGCAACTTCTTTGCACTTGTTACTTCCTCGAACCTTTTACCTTTCCAGCAGTACATGAACCTACATTTGCTTAATTTATAAACATCAGAAAATATTGTAAATATGATAAACATGTGATCAAATAGATTTGAGAAACCATACTTGTTTCAACTGTTTGGGTGGACTGCATAACTTGATCAATAGAAGGAGAAAATGGAATATCAGTTTGCATATTCTCTTTCTCATAAACCAAAGAGTTAATATTCTTTATTTGCAATCCTTGAGCGGCAAACATGATAGAGTCTAATCTTGTACTCTTAGAAGGTCTTGACATACTTTGACTTGCATAATGAGCATTCTGATGAAAGAATCGTTCCTCATTTTCAGACTCTTCAAAGGAGCACATAGATCTAAGTTCTCGCCCTCGTCCTTTTCCTAGAGTACCTGATATAAGAAATTATATTACTAAAAGTTTGGCATTAAATTAAATTCAGTTAAAAAGAATAGAAATGAGAATTTACAACACACTACGCCGTAAGCTATTTTCATTATTTTACGACAATGCATTTCCAACTTCAAAAGGAAAAAGAGGCGCATGGTACTGGTGTTTATTTGCTTATGATTGACAGGTTCTTCTTATGATATCCTCTGTGATGTTAACTGTGGTGTTTTAGTTTTATAGAAATACTAGAGAGACATACTTGATGTTTTATTGTCTGTTCACTACGAACAGGATTATCACTTGGAGTGAGGGTCTTAAATTGACCTCTATAGCAAGTGGATCCCATAAACATCAAAAGCATTTGCATGATGTATGAAAATATCCATGGATTGATGAAGATGTGTTTAATCCCCATGATAAAATGAAGAATGCATACATAGTTATAGATAAGAAGGAAAGGTAGCTTAACAATGATAACATCCAGAATTGGCCTAAGAAAGATCAAGTTTATCCTCGTTTATCGAGCAAGACAGGTGTTGATGCAGTCGGGGCTGCTGTTCTTCATTGCTGTGTTCTGGGATTTTTTTTCCAGTTTTCACAGCAATCTTCACATTTCCACAAGAAAGGGCAATGCTGAACAAGGAACGATCTGCTGACATGTACAGATTAAGCGCATATTTTTTTGGCTAGAACCACCAGTGATATTCCACTGGATCTTATAATGCCAGTGCTCTTCCTTTTAGTGGTATATTTCATGGCAGGATTGAAACATGAGGCTGATGCCTTCTTCCTAACTGTGCTTACAACTTTCCTCTGCATTGCAGCAGCTCAGGTATTCCATTTTTTTTTACCTTTTTTCATGTAAAAACTTATTGTTTCCCTACCTTGGTAATTTGAATAATCCTTACTTCATTGTTGGCAGGGATTAGGACTAGCAATAGGGGCTACACTAATGGATTTAAAGAAGGCAACCACTTTGGCCTTTGTTACTGTAATGACCTTTATGTTAGCTGGTGGATATTTCGTGAAGGTAAGGATGCACTATCCTCTCACATCGAAATGATTTACCTTTGAAACTGTAGTTCTGATATAGGATTTGAATTCTGCAGAAAGTTTCGGTATTTATATCATGGTTGCGGTACCTATCCTATAACTATCAGACGTACAAACTCCTTCTAAAGGTTCAATATAAGGAGAAAAATAACTGGGTGGACGGAATTAAACTAGGAAGCAGTGTAAAGGAAGTATGTATACTACTAGCTATGGTTTTTGGCTACCGTCTCCTAGCATACATATCTTTGCGGAGAATGAAAACATTATGCAACAAAGATTAACTGGGATTGTTGGTGCTGTGCAGAATGTTTCAGCTGGTTTTATTGGTGATGGTGCTGTTTTGAATCGAGGTACTACTATAAATAAACAATATGGGGTTGCACTGGTGAATCAAGGAATTAGGAGTAGTATTGATGCTGGAGAAACTGTGCAAGTAAGGAAGGATCAACAGAAAAATCTTCCTACTGGTATCCCTGCAGCTACTGAAGTGGATGGTGTTTTACAGGTTGGGAATCCAAGTTTAGATGCTACTAATGCAACTGGATTGATTGAGAGGAAGGCAGCAACTCTAATAGCTGCTACTGGAGTTGCTAAACATCCTGCTGCACTAGTTGATATAGCTGAAAAACCAACAGCTCCTACAACTACTACTGTGCAACAGACATGTGTGGAAAAAAGAGATGGACAGGTGCTTGCTCCAGCCAAACCTGGACATGCTTTGGATGCTTCAGGCAAGTCTGTTACATCACACTTGGAGAAAGTAGCTGCGCAAGATGCAAAGGAGGAAGACTGGACAGTGGTGAGGTAGAATACATCACCAGGCACGAAAAAAAACCAGCAAATTTTGACTGTCTCAGCAGGTCGACAAAATGCACAAATGACTGTCACCAGTCAAAACAGTTTTGAAATTTTAGGGGACGGGAAGGGTGTTGATATTAATCCACCAATCTTAAATAAGCCTAACTTGATGCAACAGTTAATACGATGTACTACCAGTGGTGAGGAAGAACGAGTCAGTGAGAATTTCGCTAAGAAATTTGGTTTTAGACGCAACGCTTCGGAGAACAACTTGGCTGAAGTTTTGAAGGGTGATCGTGGATCTATTTCCAGCTCACCTAGACTGCATATTTCAAGTAACATGGTACTATGGGAAAAGTGAGTGGTGATGATTAAAAAAAGAAAAAACTACAGTGGGTATAAGGAAAAAAAAACTACTTGGAGATTTGGTTGGGGTGAGAAATTAATAGCCCCTTCCTTCCAACTTAGGACCAGGAAACATGTAATAAGCAAGAAATTGGCAAGAAACATGTTCCTTTCAACTTATGCGAGTGGATTGCATAACTTGATCGTCAGAAGGAGAAATTGGAATATCACTTCGCATATGCTCTTTCTCATGAACCAAAAGGTTTTTTTTCGTTGTTTGCAATCCTTGAGCAGCAAACATGGTACTCTTAGAAGGTCTTGATATACTTTGACTAGCATATGACCATTCTGATGGAAGAATCGTTCCTCATTTTCAGACTCATCAAAGGAGCACATAGATCTAAGCTCTCGCCCTCGTCCTTTCCCTAGAGTACCTGGTGTAAGAAATCATATTACTAAAAGTTTCACATTAAATTAAATTTAGTTCTAAAAAAAGAATATAGTTGAGAAACTATACTTGTTTCAACTTTTTGGGTGGACTGCATAGCTTGCTCATCGGAAGGAGAAATTGGAATATCACTTTGCATATGCTCTTTCTCATGAACCAAAAGGTTTTTGTTCGTTGTTCCCAGTCCTTGAGCAAAAGGCATGGTAAAATCTGATCTTCTACTGTTAGAAGGTCTTGAAATACTTTGACTAGAATAATGAGTATTGTGATGGAAGGATCGCTCCTCATTTTCACACTCTTCAAGGGAGCGCATAGATCTAAGCTCTTGCCCTCGTCCCTTCTCTAGAGCACCTGGTGCAGGAAATAATATTAGTACAGAAAATCAAATCTAAATAATTACAAATTTGATTCTAAAAGATAATAGCTTTAATAAACCCTACTCATTGAATTTTTTTGGATGTATTTCATAACATCAGCAGTAGATGAAAAAGATGGAATATTAGTTTGTATATGACCTTTCTCAAGAATCAATGAATTTTTATTCGTGGGTCCCATTCCAGATACCCCCAAAGAACAAATAGATCTAAGCCCTCACCCTCGCCCCTTCGCTACTGCACCTGGTATAAGGAAATCATATTAGTAAAAGTTTAGCACTGAATTGATAACACAATAAATTTGAGAAACCATACTAGTTTCAACACTTTGGTTGTATTGCATAATTTGATCAGTAGATGGAGAAAATGGAATATCTGGTCCAGATACCCCTAAAGAGCATATAGATTTAAGCCCTCTCCCTCGTCCCTTCCCTATAGCACCTGGTGCAACAAATGCATATTTGGTAGTAGCTGTCACAGTGGATGCCACCTCATTTTCATTCTTTGATGGTTTCATATCAAACCTACGAAAAATCAAATTAAGACATTATAACAATAATGTACTAATAAAAAGATCATGTAATCAGAATGCATAACAATATAAATATGGTAATGGCATAAAGAGATACTTCACCTCAGTTGTTCTTTTTCGTTTATTTTGTATAGGACTTTCTAAATCAACATCACCATCTATTTGTTGCAAAATCTCATAGGAATCACGAGGTTGCGTCTTTCTTGCAACACGCCAACCCTTATTGGATTATCATTGGCATAAAATACTTGATATGCCTGGTCCGCTAATACAAAAGGCTCATTTGTTTTCCAAAAAACGTCCCCAATTAACACTTACAATGCCATATTCATCTTTTTTAGTTCCTTTCTTTTTATCATACACATCAAACCAATTACATTGAAACAAAATCACTCTTCTTCCGGTGAATTGCAATTCAACAACATCAGTTAAAACTCCATAGTAATCAATATTCTTACTATGTTCACCAGTCTCACCGACAACAACCACACCACAATTTTGAGTCCTTAAATGTTTATCATAATCTTCTACATGAAATCTATATCCATTAACAATGTAGCCATTATAATGTAATACATATTGGGTAGGACCACGTGAAAGTGCAAGGAGATCTTCCATGAGCCGACTATCATCTCCTTTATACAATTGTGCAACCTATCAACAAGATAAAGTTGATTACTATAGAATAAGTAATATAATATTGGATTTTCAAATTTGATATGTATATATTACTAACCCTATCTTTAAACCATTCGATAAATTGTCTGTTCCATTCTGTATCAGACAAGTGTTGAGTAGAATCTACATGAATTTGTGCAAACTCTCTATAAATTTTAGTTGAACCATAAATGCCAAACATAAAAGAGAAATAATCCTACGGGAAACAAGGAAAACAAAATATGATATGAAGGAAAAAATTTCATACTCTAGAAATGGTAGAACTTCATCACAATTCTTCAGTATGTATATATGTGCTTGCTCCAATTCAGCTACTTCAAGATCATGCTGTTTTGGAGCTCCTAAAGTTTTTCCAGATTTACAAAATAGAGATAAACCTCCATCAGAATTTCTTAAGCCACCATCATAATTTCGTTCTGGCCGATTAAACTTTGTGTCGATTCTATGCAGATACCTTGAACATAAGGTCATACATTCATTTGCAAGGTAACCTTCTGCAATGGAACCTCTGGACAAGCCCTATTACCACTGAGTGATTTCAAAAAATATAACCATCGTTCTATAGGATACATCCACCGATACTGAACAGGTCCAGCAAGCTTAGCTTCATTAGCTAAGTGAGTAGGCAAGTGCACCATGACATCAAAAAATGAAGGAGGAAAGACCTTTTCTAACTTGCAAAGAGTTATAGGAATTTGAGCTTCAATCTGATCCAAGTCATCAGTCCTTAATACCTTTGCTCCCAGCACATTAAAAAATAAAGACAACTCGATAAGGGGTTCACACACAGCTTTCGACAACATACCACGTAGTGCAAGAGGGAGTAAATGTTGTAGAAGAACATGACAATCATGACTCTTTAAGCCAGAAATCTTGTGCTCTTTCAAGTTAACACATTGAGAAATATTAGATGAAAATCCATCTGGAACCATTAAATTCTTTAAGAAAAGGCATATGTTGTGCTTTTCTTGGGGAGATAATGTGTAACATGCAGTTGGAACTTTATATTTTTCTCCATTTTTAATAGGATGCAATTCTGACCTAATGTTCATTTCTTGCAAATCTAGAGTTTCAATGGTATCCTTGGTCTTTCCTTTGGCATTCATGATCGTCCCCAAAATATTATCACATATATTTTTTTCGATATGCATAACATCCAAATTATATCGCAACAAGAGAGATTTCCAATATGGAAGCTCAAAAAAGATACTCCTCTTATTCCAGTTATCTTTTCGAACATCATGTGATATCTTGATCCTCTTCTTTGGATCCTTTGTCAATTGTAACCCTTTAAGATCTTCCACTTGATTAAGTATCTCAATACCTGAACGCACTTTTGGTGGGAGCCTTTTCTCTTGTGTTCCATCAAATGATTCCTTATCATTCCTCCATTTGTGATTAAGAGGAAGGTAACGCCTATGACCCATAAAACATTGTTTCTTACTATTCCTCAATCTGATTGAGGAAGTGTCAATGTTGCGGCATGGACATGCCAATTTACCTTTTGTACTCCATCTAGATAAATTTTCATATCCTGGAAAGTCATTGATGGTCCACAGCAAAGAAGCATGTAACTTAAAATTCTGTTTGGTTGATGCATCAAAGGTTTCAATCCCAATTTCCCATAACTCCTTTAATTCCTCTATCAAGGGTTGAAGATATATGTCAATTGCATCACTCGGACTATCAAGACCAGGAATAAGCATAGACATAATGAAATTTTCCTGTTTCATACAAAACCAAGGTGGTAACTTATAAGGAATAAGTACCACAGGCCTTATACTATATGAGGCTTTTGAATTCCTAAATGGCTGGAATCTATCACTAGCAAGCCCAAGTCGAACATTAGGAAGCTCGGCCGCTAATGAGGGATGAAGTTCATCAAATGATTTCCATTCCATTGAATCAGCTGGATGCCTCATTGTTCCATCATCAACTCTTTCATTATGATGCCATGTCATTAGAGAAGATGTCTTTGTAGACATAAACAACCTTTGAAGCCGAGGCTTCAATGGAAAATAGCGTAAAGTCTTTGATGCTATTTTTTTACCATTATTATTCTTTGCTTCCCCGCTATGTTTATCTGTTTTCCATCTGGATGCACCACAGACTTTACATGAATCAAGTAAGTTATCGTCCTTCCAATATAACATGCAATCATTTATACAAGCATCAATTTTGTGGTATGACAGCCCAAGGTCCCTAATCACCTTCTTTGCCTCATAATATGAATTTGGCACATTCGCTCCATCAGGCAACAACTCATCCTTCGACATTTTTAATAACATTGTAAATGACTTATTGCTCCAACGACCTATACTTTTTATGTGAAGCAGTTTAATCAAAGTGGAAAGCATTGAACATTTTGAATTTTGGTATAGTGGCTGTTCGAAATCTTTCAATAGGCTGTAAAACTATTTGGCCTCAACATTCGGTTCATCTCCGAGTAAATCATTATCACAAACGTCCGCAGTGCCTCCATCATGATTAGGATATAAATCCCTCAGCATTTCATGTATTTCATCCTCATCCTCATAATCTTCTACTTCATTATCATCTTCAACTTCGCCTTCCGACTGTGGCTCACCCAAAACTTCACCATGATGATACCAAAAGGTATAATTTCGAATTATTCCATATACTTTCAAATGTATCTCGACTGTCTCACGTGTTCCTAATGTTGTGTTACAACATTTGACGCACGGACAACGTATTTCATACAATTCTCCTGTTCTTCTAAAGGCATAATCCAAAAACTTTTGCACCCCAATTAAATAGGTATCGTCAAGTCGGTTATGTAAGGCCCCGGAAAATTTCGCTAAGTAATTTAGGATTTCGTGATGCCACGTAGGCTAATTATAATATTTTATGTGCTATTAACACGGTGGGCATCAATTGGACTTGGTAAATAAGTGTACGAGTCCTATTGTAAGTAATTTGGGGCCCAAGGAAAGGCCTCAGTCTAAGTCAAATTGGTTCATAATAGGCTAAAATGCCAAATGAGTTCGCACAAGTCCCTACTTTTAACGAGCATATCTATATATCTATATATATATATATATATATATATATATATATATATATAAGGTTTTATGTGATGAACAACCTGTCAAATGAAATGCCTTTGAGTCTAGTTTCCAACGCTTCAAACTGTTCGTCATTTGGACATTCCTACACAAAGTTATGATCAAACAACCAAAGGCTGGAAAAATGCGATCCTGTGTCAATTCTGCGATTGCAAAACCATTATGCGGTCCGCATAATTGGTCTGCGATCGCAAATCTGGTCGCAAATCTGGACCAGTGTAGCCCAGTTCTGGGCACCGGGTTTTGCGATGCGTCTGCGGCCAGCATACCCATTCTGCGGTCCATTATGCGACCGCAGACCCGAATTCGGAGGGTTAATCTTCCTATTTTCATGACCTGACCCCATTTTAATATATAAGCTTTGGGGTTTCATTTGGGGCGATATTCTCATGATTTTAGAGAGAGTTAAGAGAAGTTTAGAGAGAGAACGAGGGAGCCTAACATTCTATACATTAAATCTTCAAGAATCAAGGAAACCAATCACAAGATCTTCATCTAAGAGGTAAGGTTCTATACACTAGACTTTAATTTCGAGTTTGGGGCATAAGATGGGATATTGAGGTATGATTCTTGGGTGTAATAGCATTATGTATACATGCATGTACAAATTAGATTTGTGGGAAGATTGTTGAACATAAATAAGTAAAGATTGGGTTGGGAAAATGAAAGAAACCTTGTAATAGAGATTTGAAATCAAGATGCTCAACTAGTATTTGATAAAATGCTCAAATGAGCTGAAACCATGAATACCTTCCTAATTTGTGTTCAATTTTGTTATGTCTCAAAGTAGATTGAGACTGCTAGAATTTCCGGAACGTCGTAGTAACTTAAGGAAAGCTTAAACAATGTATGTATGGCTAAAACCCTCTCTTCTTAGAAATTGAGCTCCCATGGTGTCCATGTAAAATTGTAAGTCCGGAATTTGATTGACGTAGTATTTGTTATTTCAAAGGAATTGCAGTTGCAAGAATATATGTGAAAAAGTGTGTCCCAAGATGTTCAATATGCTATTCTTGATGAGTTGGTGATATGTGAAGAATGTGAACCATATGCTAAATTGCCTAGATTTCAAGTCAAGTTTAAATTGTGATTATTATGCTAAATCATGTGAATCTCTCTCTATGCTTACAACTTGAATTGCTCTAGTACGTGTCCATTATCTTAAATTGAAAGCTTGATGTTGAAAGTGAAAGAGATGTGGAATGTGAGTTGTGAAATGTGGCCTAGCGCCAAGTATAATGTGAAAATTGTGGCCCTAAGTGCCTATGAGTTGATACATGTGAAACTAAAGATTGAAGTGTGATGATTAACGGAAAAATGGTAACGTCTCGGGGAGACGGCTTAGCCGATCGGGCCGTGATCGGATGCCATGTTATACACACATGGTGGTAATGTAGTGATAATTGAAACTGGAAAGTGAGACTGAAATAATGGTAACGTCTCGGGGAGACGGCTTAGCCGATCGGGCCGTGATCGGACTCCGTTCAAGAAAGCGGTGGTATTGTGAACGATGATGCAACAATATGGAATGCCCCAAACTAAAGTTATGGAAATTGTGTGAAAGTTATGTGATCTCTTATTTGTATTTGATGATGTGGTGATTGTTTAAAAGCTTTGTTGATCCTTATGATTTCTTTATTCTTGTATGGTTGCTCTTTCTAATGAGATGGTGTTTAGTTATACATACTAGTGCTATACGATGGCACTAACGTCCCTTTCGCCGGGGGTGCTACGTCTTTAAATGGATGTAGGTGTTTCTATAGCAGGCAGTGTTTGTCGGAGCTAGTGCCGCATCATTCTTTCAGATGACTTGGTGAGCCCCACTTTGTTTCGGGGTCCTGTTTCATCTGTTTATCATGTACTTTATATTTGAGGTATAGCCGGAGCCTTGTTACCTGCATTTTCATATTACATTACTCTTCAGTTGTGTTTAGAGGCTCGGTAGACAGGTTGTGGGTAGTGTCGGGTATTGAAATTTAAGTAGAAATATTGATGTTTGGCAAAGATTTATAAAACTTGTAATATTTTGATAATTATGATTTAAGCTTCTAATGGAAATGAAATGAAAGTTGTTAATGAAATACTTACTAAGTATGATTAATGGAGTCCATCTCCTATTTTTTCATGAATTAGTTTGGGTAGAATGAAACCTTACAGGCTTGCTCTGTCGGGTTTACTCGGTTGAGCGCCGGTCGTGCTCCTCGGTTTTTGGGGCGTGACATATCAACAAGTTGCATCCATTGCTTACTTGGTGCCATAACCTTGAATAGGAAATAAAAAAAAGTTTTAAACAATTAAAATAACAAAAGAATGTTATGATTGTTATAAAAAGAATGCACTTTCAAAATTAAGTAGTTGTATACACGTATTACTAATACACATATCCATACTCCAAATTCTATCCATTATTAAAAGGTACACATGTTCCTGCATAAGATTTTCAGATATTTGTTAAAAACGTTTGGTACCGAAAAAAATGGCAGATTCTTGGACCTTAAAAATGGCAGTTCTACAAGAACTTCTTTTCGGGATTAAAGATATCATCTGGACATCTAGAAAAAACCTCTGAAGAAAAAAAGTCTTTTTCTTGTAACCAACACAAGTCTGTTCTCGGAAACAGAAACTATTGACTTTTCACTCTGCTGAAGGTCAAAAAATTGCTATTGGGATCGAGGAGATTACAGGGGATTTATCTTTGACTAATGATAGACAAAAAGGAGTTGATGATGAGGTAGCTTCAGGTGATTTGAATTGAGCAAACAATGCTAGTAGACAGTAAGGAGTTACACTGGTGGCTCAAGAAGGTAACAGTGATCGAGCTGTTGTCGATCGAGTGGCGCATGCTGTAATGCCTGAAGCTATTGTTGCTATCTTTGGTGACATTACTGCCGTAGTGCCAAACTCATGACCCTTCAAACAAGTCCCCAAAAGAATTGTAACGCAAACCGCAAAGAAGAAAACCATCGCAGAGACGAAACTCTACAAGAAAAACTCAAATTTCTCCTCCTTGACCTACGAGCCCCATCTTTAAACCAATATTCTCACTTTTATCAGTCACACAACAACTATCACTATTCTAAACAACCCAATTGCAGAAAACACAAAAAAAATGAAAATTAAACTTACTCTTGATTAGGCAGATAATCCAATGGTAGAGACGCCAACCTTCTGATTTTGAAGTGATTAATTTTGCAACCTTCTGAGTAAGTGATGAATTTTGCAACCTTCGATTTCTGACTGATGAATTTTGCAACCTTCTGAACTTTGATGAGATGAAGTCGCGCTTGATTAGGGATTGAACATTGAAGAGAACTGAAGTCTCTGCTTGATTAGGGATTGTAGCGTGAAATTGATTTTTTGGGAGAGATTTTAGGGTGAAAGTGAATTTCTGGAGGGATTTAATATATTTTTGGAGGTTTTTCTTTTAACTTTACTTTCAGATTCCCACCCCTATCCCGCTAAAATCGAGTATTAGAGACTAGATATTAAATTTTAATTAGACCAGAATAAGTCTAGTCGTGTATTTAGGAAAAAAATTAGGTATTAGAGACCAAAAAAAATCTCATCCCTATAAGTATACTTTTAGAGACCATATATAAAACTGGTCGCTAAATACTGGTCCCTAATAAGTCTTTTTCTTGTAGTGATGACCATTCAAGAAAACGGACCAATAGGGATGAAGATTATCCTTGGCATAAAAAACTTGTTCTGCTTGAGATGCAAGCACAAATGGTTCATTTGTTGCTAGCTTTCGTTTAGTATTGACACTAACAAAGCCATGTTTATCTATCTTCACTCCTTTTCCAATGTGATCAACATCCAACCATTCACATTTAAATAAAACAATCTGTTTACCTTCGAGATATTGAAGTTCAACTATTTCGGTCAGAGTACCACAATAATTTATATTTTGATCGTTCATTATTCCTCGTACTAAAACACCACTATTTTGCTTCACCCTATTTCCTTCAAGTTGTTTAGTATGAAATCTAAAGCCATTTATCTCATACCCTTTGAATTTTTGGACTCCATCAAAAGCACCTTTAACCAAAGAATACAACTCGCAACTTACGTGTGAATTTCCTTTCTTGCGCATTTACACACTCTCTATAATAATAAATAAATAAAATAATGATGCTAAAGAAGTTATAAAAATAAAAATTAACAATGAAATGAAAACTTACTCGATGGAGAAAAACCAATCGTCGAAGTTCATATTCCTATTATTCTGCTCGTACTCACTCTCGTACTCACTGTTTAAAATAACCATAATAATTGAGAAAAGGCTAACAAAATCAAGAAGAAATGTACAATGACATAAAGAAACATACCGTAAAAAGGTTGAACTTCTTCACAATTTCTCAAAACATAAAGATGAGCTTGTTTTCGCTCAAGGTCTTCAAGACTTTTGGATGTATCTCTTACTAAAGGGCAACCCTTTTTGTTCAAAAATAGACAATCCACTGAATGGCTCAACCTGATCACCTTCACAATTTTTGTCCACTCGATTATTCTCTTTACCACTCCATGTAAAATCTTTGAACAAAATATCAGACTTTCTTCAACAATATATCCTTCTACAATAGATCCTTCACGTCGACATCTATTACGAACATAACATTTCAATTTGCGCAAGAACCTACATGATAATAACAATAGCCGGTTAAATGCTTAGCATGATAAATTAATAAACCACATTAGATTGAAATTATGAAATGCAAAAACATACTGCTCGATTGGGTACATCCACTTGTATTGTATAAGTCCAACAATCTTATCCTCTCTTGGAAGATGAATGACCAAGTGTACCATAATATCAAAAAATGCTGGTAGGAATATTTTTTCTAATTTGCTCAATGTTATTGGAATTTGAGTTGCAGGCTAATCTAACACATCAACTCTTAAGTTTTTGAACATAACTCTCTGAAGAAAATACTTAGCTCAGTGATAGCAGCATAGATATTGCTCGGCACAATTCCGCGTATTGAAAAGGAAGCAGCTGTTCCAATGAGAATCATGACTCTTCAGTCCATAAATTTTACAATCCTTTAACTTTATACACCGTGATTGATTCGAAGAATAACTATCTGGAACCTTAATATTTTTCAAAAACTTGCATACTTTAGACTTCTCCTCTGGTGATAAAGTATAGCATGCTACTAGATAATACCATGTTCCATGTCTTTGAGTTGGACGCAAATCTCTTCTTATACCCATTTCCTTCAAATCACGACGAGCACTCAGATTATTGTAACACCCCGTAAATTCAGCTTAGGAGTGAATGTGTTAAATGAGTGGTAAGGTTATATTTTGAACATGTGAAGTCCCATCGGGATGATTATGGGTAAAATAGTTGTTTCAAAATCAAGATGGAAAGAGAGGTGCATAAGATTTGACAAAAATCGACTAAGTTTGTAGAAGGTCTGTCTTCCATCAAGTTTTAGTGAAAATGTGTAAGGAATTGGGGAAAACTCAAAACATGAAAGTTGTAGGCCCTTGAAATAGATTTCCAACGATACATTATGGAGCCCCAACGAAAATCTGTGCAAATAGTTATGTGCATTTTACGGAACAGTACGCGCATGCGCGCCCGGTAGTGCGCCCATTAGCGCGGCCGCGCTAATTTTGAGGCACTGTTTCTGCCATTTAGTGTGGTCAGTAGCGCGGGCAAGCCTCCAGTAGCGCGGGTGCGCTAGTGGGGGGGTCCTTTTAAAGCCTATATTTCGGTCCCCCACNAGGTAACAGTGATCGAGCTGTTGTCGATCGAGTGGCGCATGCTGTAATGCCTGAAGCTATTGTTGCTATCTTTGGTGACATTACTGCCGTAGTGCCAAACTCATGACCCTTCAAACAAGTCCCCAAAAGAATTGTAACGCAAACCGCAAAGAAGAAAACCATCGCAGAGACGAAACTCTACAAGAAAAACTCAAATTTCTCCTCCTTGACCTACGAGCCCCATCTTTAAACCAATATTCTCACTTTTATCAGTCACACAACAACTATCACTATTCTAAACAACCCAATTGCAGAAAACAACAAAAAAATAGAAAATTAAACTTACTCTTGATTAGGCAGATAATCCAATGGTAGAGACGCCAACCTTCTGATTTTGAAGTGATTAATTTTGCAACCTTCTGAGTAAGTGATGAATTTTGCAACCTTCGATTTCTGACTGATGAATTTTGCAACCTTCTGAACTTTGATGAGATGAAGTCGCGCTTGATTAGGGATTGAACAT
Source organism: Nicotiana attenuata (assembly GCF_001879085.1). Taxonomy (NCBI): domain Eukaryota; kingdom Viridiplantae; phylum Streptophyta; class Magnoliopsida; order Solanales; family Solanaceae; genus Nicotiana; species Nicotiana attenuata. Next base: position 86,897 of record NW_017671978.1, on the reverse strand, counting down.
TGAAGAGAACTGAAGTCTCTGCTTGATTAGGGAGTTGTAGCGTGAAATTGATTTTTGGGTAGAGATTTAGGTGAAAGTGAATTCTGGAGGGAGTTTAATATATTTTGGTAGGTTTTCGTTTTAACTTTACTTTCTAGATTCCCTACCCTACTCCGCCG
>NW_017671978.1:41298-86714 GCF_001879085.1 Nicotiana attenuata | reverse complement strand
GTGTGTGTGTGTGTGTGTGTGTGTTGTGTGGGTGGTTGGTGTGTGTGTGTGTGTGTGTGTTGTGCACAAGCTACGGCCTCAGGCCCAAATACAGGTGTTCAACATTCAGGAATTTAGAATCAGGAACTGAGAGTCATACTGTAATAAATGATTACTGAAATAAAGAGCCATACCAAGTGACATGATAACTGTAATAGTGAATAGGATTAGACTGAGATGAATATTCATAATAAGTTGATCTGTCATAACTGAGACTCATAGAATATCTATATGATTATGAACTATGCCATCTAGAGAATAGAAGTTCAACTACTATTCAGGGAACTAGTCATAGTTACTTTCTGAGGAAACTGGTAAGGTTTGAATAGACAAGTAGGTAAGAATCATAGACATTCCACAAACGTAAAGAGTCAGCCTTACATACCTTAACTTCCAGCTCTTGAGCGTAATACAATATTTGTCAACCCTTTCAAACTTTAATCTATAGCAATACAAGTCAAAGGGATTCCATATTAAGCTATAATGCTCATGTTTTGGTCACTTAAGCATTCTCAAACTATGGTGAAAATAAAGCTTCATAGTCCTTATTAATGGTGTCTCTACACCCAAACAACCCCATTTCCATGCCCCCTAGATAAATAAAAGTCTCAAATGGTTGTAATCGATATTATTCTTTATCACCCATAAGCTAGACAACACCCTTAACCAATAATCAACACTCAAACCCCAAATCTATAATCGTTCATGCTTTCCTATCAAACCATCAACTCATATCTCATGAATAGGGTTTTTTAATCATTAAACAATGCTAGAATCAATTAGAGGGTGAAGACATTACCTTTTCGAAGTTCAAACTTTGAATTTCGAGTTCTAGGCTTCCTTCTCTCAACAATGATGACCCACCGATTATCTAATGATATGGGAGGGTTTACCCATGTTAATAAGATGTTGGAAATTGAAAATTAACTTAGAAATCGCCATTAGAAACTTACCTTGGGTGGTGGAAGACCCTTATGGAGTTAAGGTTTTTGAGAGTTCCCCTTTCTAGAGCAAGTTTTTATGTTTTAGGGCTGTGGGGGACGAAAATAGCTTTAAAACGACCCCCCATGCGCACCGCGCGCTACTGGAGGTTGCCCGCGCTACTGACCACACTAAATGCAGAAAACAGTGCCTCAAAAATTAGCGCGGCCGCGCTAATGGGCGCACTACCGGGCGCGCATGCGCGTACTGTTCCGTAAATGCACATAACTATTTGCACAGATTTCGTTGGGGCTCCATAATGTATCGTTGGAAATCTATATTCAAGGGCCTACAACTTCATGTTTGAGTTTTCCCCAATTCCTTACACATTTTCAACTAAAACTTGATGGAAGACAGACCTTCTACAAAATTAGTCGATTTTTGTCAAATCTTATGCAACCTCTTTTCCATCTTGATTTTAGAACAACTATTTTACCATAATCATCGCCGATGGGACTTCACATGTTCAAAATATAACCTTACCACTCATTTAACACATTCACTCCTAAGCTGAATTTACGGGGTGTTACAATAATCTGAGTGCGTCGGTCGTATTTGAAGGAAATGGGTTATAAGAAGGAGATTTGCGTCCAACTCAAAGACATGAACATGGTATTATCTAGTGAGCATGCTATACTTTATCACCAGAGGAGAAGTCTAAAGTATGCAAGTTTTTGAAAAATATTAAGGTTCCAGATAGTTTATTCTTCGAAATCATCACGGTTGTATAAAGTTAAAGGATGTAAAATTTTATGGACTTGAAGAGTCATGATTCTCATTGGACACAGCTGCTTCCTTTTCAATACGCGGAATTGTGCCGAGCAAATATCTATGCTTGCTATCACTGAGCTAAGTATTTTCTTCAGAGAGTTATGTTCAAAAACTTAAGAGTTGATGTGTTAGATTAGCCTGCAACTCAAATTCCAAATAACATTGAGCAAATTAGAAAAAATAATTCCTTACCAGCATTTTTTGATATTATGGTACACTTGGTCATTCACTCTTCCAAGAGAGGATAAGATTTGTTATGACTTATACATACAAGTGGATGTACCCAATCGAGCAGTATGTTTTTGCATTTCATAATTTCAATCTAATGTGTTTATTAATTTATCATGCTAAGCATTAACGCGGGCTATTGTTATTATCATGTAGGTTCTTGCGCAAATTGGAAATGTTATGTTCGTAATAGATGTCGACGTGAGGATCTATTGTAGAAGGATATATTGTTGAAGATAAGTCTGATATTTTGTTCAAAAGATTTTTACATGGAATGGTAAAGAGAATAATCGAAGTGGACAAAATTGGTGAGAGGTGATCAGGGTTGAGCCATTCAGTGGATTGTCTATTTTTGAACAAAAGGGTTGCCCTTTGTAAGAGATACATCCAAAAGTCTTGAAGACCTTGAGCGAAAAACAAGCTCATCTTTATGTTTGAGAAATTGTGAAGAAGTTCAACCTTTTTACGGTATGTGTTCTTTATGTCATTGTACATTTCTTCTTGATTTTGTTAGCCTTTTCTCAATTATTATGGTTATTTTAAACAGTGAGTACGAGAGTGAGTACGAGCAGAATAATAGGAATATGAACTTCGACGATTGGTTTTTCTCCATCGAGTAAGTTTTTCATTTCATTGTTAATTTTTATTTTTATAACTTCTTTAGCATCATTATTTTATTTATTTATTATTATAGAGAGTGTGTAAATGCGCAAGAAAGGAAATTCACACGTAAGTTGCGAGTTGTATTCTTTGGTTAAAGGTGCTTTGATGGAGTCCAAAAATTCAAAAGGGTTGAGATAAATGGCTTTAGATTCATACTAAACAACTTGAAGGAAATAGGGTGAAGCAAAATAGTGGTGTTTGTAGTACGAGGAATAATGAACGATCAAAATATAAATTATTGTGGTACTCTGACCGAAATAGTTGAACTTCATATCTCGAAGGTAAACAGATTGTTTTATTTAAATGTGAAATGGTTGGATGTTGATCACATTGGAAAAGGATGAAGATAGATAAACATGGCTTTGTTAGAGTGTCAAATACTAAACGAAAAGCTAGCAACAAATGATACCATTGTGCTTGCATCTCAAGCAGAAACAAGTTTTTTATGCCAAGGATAATCTTCATCCTATTGGTTCCGTTTTCTTGAATGGTCACACTACTACAAGAAAAAAGACTTATTAGGGACCAGTATTTAGCGACCAGTTTTTTATATATGGTCTCTAAAAGTATACTTATAGGGATGAGAATTTTTTTGGTCTCTAATACCTAATTTTTTTCCTAAATACCACTAGAACTAACTTATTCGGTCTAATTAAAATTTAATATCTAGTCTCTAATACTCGATTTTAGCGGATAGGGGTGGGAATTCTGAAAGTAAAGTTAAAAGAAAAACCTTCCAAAAATATATTAAATCCCTCCAGAAATTCACTTTCATCCCTAAAATCTCTCCCAAAAATCAATTTCACGCTAACATCCCTAATCAAGCAGAGACTTCAGTTCTCTTCAATGTTCAATCCCTAATAAGCGCGACTTCCATCTCATCAAAGTTCAGAAGTTGCAAATTCATCTAGTCAGAAATCGAAGGTTGCAAAATTCATCAACTTACTCAGAAGGTTGCAAAATTAATCACTTCAAAAATCAGAAGGTTGGCGTCTCTACCATTGATTATCTGCTAATCAAGAGTAAGTTAATTTTCTATTTTTTGTGTTTTCTGCAATTGGGTTGTTAGAAAGTGATAGTTGTTGTGTGACTGATAAAAGTGAGAATATTGGTTTAAAGATGGGGCTCGTAGTCAAGGAGGAGAAAGTTTGAGTTTTTCTTGTAGAGTTTCGTCTCTGCGATGGTTTTCTTCTTGCGGTTTGCGTTACAATTCTTATATATATATATATATATATATATATATATATATATATATTTATTTGGCCCGAGGCCGTAACTTACCAGATAAACAGATTGTTCATCATTCAGAAGAGGGAGCATTCATATCTGTACTTCCTTGTTTAGTTATCATTTTATCAGCTAGCAGTTCAGTTTCAGTTTCAGTATTTACTGTTCTTTTCTTTAGCCGTTTTACATACCAGTGCAATTCAAATGTATTGACGTCCCTTTTTGCCCGGGGCCTGCATCTCGCGATGCAGGTAACAATTTTCTGGTTGACGATTCTGCTTGTTAGGACATCTCGTATCAGCTGTTGGTGAGCTCCAGTCTTTCGGGGCCTTATCTCTCTTTTGTGTTAGTCATTATAGTATTTCGGTTAATAAGGTATACCGGGGACCTTTCCCGGTATACAGTTGGCATTTTCATTATTCCTTAGAGGCTTCGTAGACTATAACCCAATCAGTCAGATATTAGCAGGCTTTCATGTGTTAGCCTTGTCGGCTACTTGTTTATACTTGCAGACCTTTCAACATTTTCCGCATCTATGATATTTCAGTCAGACTTTTTAGCAGATTATCATGTTTTACATTTACCTCTAGCTCATAGTTATACCACATGTTGATCCAGCCATACAGTTGGTTCGCTCGGTCACATGCAGTCAGGCACCGAGTACCGTGTTACGCCCGTGCCATGGTTCGGGGCGTGACAATTATCTTTTGTTTTTCCTTCCATATCTAATAACGTCCCAATAATATTGTCACACACATTTTTTTCAATGTGAATGACATCTAAATTGTGACGTATTAAATTATTTTTCCAATAAGGAAGTCTGAAAAAGATGCTTTTCTTCCTCGAGTTATGAGTGGCTTTACCCTTTCCGTGTCTTTGTTTCTTCTAGGTCTTACTAAATTTAATGTCTTCCAAGCTACCGAACTGATTTAAAATATCATCACCAGAGAGAATTTCAGGAGGAGGTCTTCTTTCTACTTCCCCACTAAAGTCGCGTTTATTACCCCGCCACTTATGATTAGATGATAAAAATCTACAAGCACCCATGTAAGAGAACTTACGACCATACTTTAGACGAGTAGATGGAGTCTCTTTATTGCATGAAGGGCAAGACAAAGCTCTTTTTGTGATCCATCCAGACAAATATGCATATGTTGGAAAATCATTTATAGTCCATAAGAGTGCAGCGCGCATAAAAAAGTTCTACTTTCTTGAAGCATCATATGTATTGACTCCATTGTACCACAATTCTTGCAATTCATCTATTAAAGGTTCTAAGTAGACATCGATGTCATTTCCAGGATATTTAGGACCAGGTATCACCAAAGATAGGAAGCAATATGGTTGCTTCATGCACATTCAAGGGGGTAAGTTATATACACTAAGAATCACTGGCCAAGTACTATGAGAAACACTTAAATTACCAAAAGGATTTATCCCGTCAGATGCTAATCTAAGTCTAACATTACGAGGATCTCTAGCAAATCTCGGATTAGATGTATCAAAATGTTTTCATGCAATAGAGTTAGCTGGATGTCTAAGAACCCTATCTTTCAAACGGTGATTATGATTTCATGTCATGTCTGAAGCTATTTCTGATGACATAAACAACCTTTGCAATCTTGGTTTCAAGGGGAAGTAACGTAGAACTTTTCGAGGAACTTTCTTCTCAATCTTTCCTTAAGTAACCCCATTAGCTTTTTGACCTTTACTTGATTTCTACCTAGGCTCACCACAAACCAAGCAAGATTTAACTTTTGCATTATGTTTCCAAAATAACATACAGTCATTTTCGCAAGCATGTATTTTTTCATATCGAAGGCCTAAATTTCAAATCAATTTTTTTGCTCCATAAAATGATTCCGGTAAAGTTTCACCAGAAGGAAGTGCTCGCTAAGTTAATTTCAATTTTCCAACATCTTATTAACATGGTTAAACCCTCCATATCATTAGATATTCGATTGGGTCATCATTGTTGAGAGAAGGAAGCCTAGAACTCGAAATTCAAGGGTTTGAACTTCGAAAAGGTAATGTCTCACCCTCTAATTGATTCTAGCATTGGTTTAAATATTAAAAACCCTACTTCATGAGATATGAGTTGATGGGTTTGATAGAGAAGCATGAACGATTATAGATTTGGGGTGTTGAGTGTTGATTATTGGTCAAGGGTGTTGTCTAGCTTATGGGTGATAAAGAATAATATCGATTACAACCATTTGAGACTTTAGAATTTATCTAGAGGCAAGGAAATGGGTTGTTGGGTGTAGAGACACCATTAATAAGGACTATGAAGCTTTATTTTTACCAAGTGTTTGATGAAATGCTTAAGTGACCAAAACATGAGCATTATAGCTAATATGGAATCCCTTTGACTTGTATTGCTATAGATTAAAGTTGAAATGGTTGACAAACGTTATATTACGCTCAAGAGCCGGAAGTTAAGGTATGTAAGGCTGACTCTTTACATTTGGGAATGTCTATGATTCTACCTACGTCATATTCATTATGACCCTTACCAGTTTCCTCAGAAAGTAACTATGACCTAGTTCCCTAAATAGTAGTAGAACTTCTATTCTCTAGATGGCATAGTTTCATAATCATTAGATATTCTATGAGTCTCAGTTATGACAGATCTTATTATGAATATTCATCTCAGTCTAATCCTATTCACTATTACAGTATCATGTCACTTGGTATGGCTCTTTATTTCAGTATCATTTATTACAGTATGATTCCCAGTTCCTGATTCTAAATTCCTGAATGTTGAACACCTGTATTTGGGCCTGAGGCCGTAGTTTATGCTTTATGCATTTTTGGGCCTGAGGCCGTAGTTATGTATACGTATACTTGGGCCTGAGGCCGTAGCTTGTGCACATATATATATATATATTCATTGGGCCCGAGGCCATAGCTTATCAGATAAACAGATTGTTCATCATTCAGAAGAGGGAGTATTCATATCCGTACTTCCTTGTTCAGTTATCATTTTATCAGCTAGCAATTCAGTTTCAGTTTCAGTATTTACAGTTCTTTTCTTTAGCCGTTTTACATACCAGTGCAATTCAAATGTACTGACGTCCCTTTTTGCCCGGAGCCTGCATCTCGCGATGCAGGTAACGATTTTCAGGTTGACGATTTTGCTTGTTAGGACATCTCGTATCAGCTGTTGGTGAACCCCAGTCTTTCGGGGCCTTATCTCTCTTTTGTGTTAGTCATTATAGTATTTCGGTTAATAAGGTATACCGGGGACCTTGTCCCAGTATACAGTTGGCATTTTCAGTATTCCTTAGAGGCTTCGTAGACTATAACCCAGTCAGTCAGATATTAGCAGGCTTTCATGTGTTAGCCTTGTCGGCTACTTGTTTATACTTGCAGACCTTTCAGCATTTTCCGCATCTATGATATTTCAGTCAGACTTTTTAGCAGATTATCATGTTTTACATTTACCTCTAGCTCATAGTTATACCACATGTTGATCCAGCCATACAGTTGGTTCGCTCGATCACATGCAGTCAGGCACCGAGTGCCATGTTACGCCCAACTTTGACTGAATCGATGTGATTCTAGTTTACTGGGAAAAAAATTTACCGAGCGATTTGATTAATCACGGGAGATACTATTGTGTTATTCTGCAGCTTAAATAGTAACTTGTAAGAAGCAAAATAAACATTCGTATTATGAAATATTATTTTGATTCCTTCAGAGCTCATGTGTTCTACAGGAACTTACGAATCGTCAGCAATTGGTTGAGAGATGGATGTTCACTTATATATACCTAATTAGTTTTGAAATTAATATCTAACATGGGGAAAATTAGTGCCCAGGCTGATGGAAATGTTAATATTTTAAAAGCATTCAATTATATAGTTTTACTGTCTGTNATGATTCTACCTACGTCATATTCATTATGACCCTTACCAGTTTCCTCAGAAAGTAACTATGACCTAGTTCCCTGAATAGTAGTTGAACTTCTATTCTCTAGATGGCATAGTTTCATAATCATTAGATATTCTATGAGTCTCAGTTATGACAGATCAACTTATTATGAATATTCATCTCAGTCTAATCCTATTCACTATTACAGTATCATGTCACTTGGTATGGCTCTTTATTTCAGTATCATTTATTACAGTATGACTCTCAGTTCCTGATTCTAAATTCCTGAATGTTGAACACCTGTATTTGGGCCTGAGGCCGTAGCTTGTGCACACACACACACACACACACACACACACACACACACACACACACACACACACATATATATATATATATATATATATATATATATATATATATATATATATTTATTTGGCCCGAGGCCGTAACTTACCAGATAAACAGATTGTTCATCATTCAGAAGAGGGAGCATTCATATCTGTACTTCCTTGTTTAGTTATCATTTTATCAGCTAGCAGTTCAGTTTCAGTTTCAGTATTTACTGTTCTTTTCTTTAGCCGTTTTACATACCAGTGCAATTCAAATGTATTGACGTCCCTTTTTGCCCGGGGCCTGCATCTCGCGATGCAGGTAACAATTTTCTGGTTGACGATTCTGCTTGTTAGGACATCTCGTATCAGCTGTTGGTGAGCTCCAGTCTTTCGGGGCCTTATCTCTCTTTTGTGTTAGTCATTATAGTATTTCGGTTAATAAGGTATACCGGGGACCTTTCCCGGTATACAGTTGGCATTTTCATTATTCCTTAGAGGCTTCGTAGACTATAACCCAATCAGTCAGATATTAGCAGGCTTTCATGTGTTAGCCTTGTCGGCTACTTGTTTATACTTGCAGACCTTTCAACATTTTCCGCATCTATGATATTTCAGTCAGACTTTTTAGCAGATTATCATGTTTTACATTTACCTCTAGCTCATAGTTATACCACATGTTGATCCAGCCATACAGTTGGTTCGCTCGGTCACATGCAGTCAGGCACCGAGTACCGTGTTACGCCCGTGCCATGGTTCGGGGCGTGACAATTATCTTTTGTTTTTCCTTCCATATCTAATAACGTCCCAATAATATTGTCACACACATTTTTTTCAATGTGAATGACATCTAAATTGTGACGTATTAAATTATTTTTCCAATAAGGAAGTCTGAAAAAGATGCTTTTCTTCCTCGAGTTATGAGTGGCTTTACCCTTTCCGTGTCTTTGTTTCTTCTAGGTCTTACTAAATTTAATGTCTTCCAAGCTACCGAACTGATTTAAAATATCATCACCAGAGAGAATTTCAGGAGGAGGTCTTCTTTCTACTTCCCCACTAAAGTCGCGTTTATTACCCCGCCACTTATGATTAGATGATAAAAATCTACAAGCACCCATGTAAGAGAACTTACGACCATACTTTAGACGAGTAGATGGAGTCTCTTTATTGCATGAAGGGCAAGACAAAGCTCTTTTTGTGATCCATCCAGACAAATATGCATATGTTGGAAAATCATTTATAGTCCATAAGAGTGCAGCGCGCATAAAAAAGTTCTACTTTCTTGAAGCATCATATGTATTGACTCCATTGTACCACAATTCTTGCAATTCATCTATTAAAGGTTCTAAGTAGACATCGATGTCATTTCCAGGATATTTAGGACCAGGTATCACCAAAGATAGGAAGCAATATGGTTGCTTCATGCACATTCAAGGGGGTAAGTTATATACACTAAGAATCACTGGCCAAGTACTATGAGAAACACTTAAATTACCAAAAGGATTTATCCCGTCAGATGCTAATCTAAGTCTAACATTACGAGGATCTCTAGCAAATCTCGGATTAGATGTATCAAAATGTTTTCATGCAATAGAGTTAGCTGGATGTCTAAGAACCCTATCTTTCAAACGGTGATTATGATTTCATGTCATGTCTGAAGCTATTTCTGATGACATAAACAACCTTTGCAATCTTGGTTTCAAGGGGAAGTAACGTAGAACTTTTCGAGGAACTTTCTTCTCAATCTTTCCTTAAGTAACCCCATTAGCTTTTTGACCTTTACTTGATTTCTACCTAGGCTCACCACAAACCAAGCAAGATTTAACTTTTGCATTATGTTTCCAAAATAACATACAGTCATTTTCGCAAGCATGTATTTTTTCATATCGAAGGCCTAAATTTCAAATCAATTTTTTTGCTCCATAAAATGATTCCGGTAAAGTTTCACCAGAAGGAAGTGCTCGCTTTAGTAACTTCATTATGCTATCGGTCGCTTTATCACTCAACCCAAAAAGACACTTAATTTGGAATAGCTCCACAACTAGTGACAACTTGGAGAATTGCTCGCAACCAGGATAAAGTTGTTGTGCAGATCCGCCATCAATTTGGAAAATACAGAAGCAGGTTCCGAAGTATCAACATGTTTGCGCTTAACCCCACTAGAATAATCCATGATATTTGAACCAGCAGCATCATAAAGCATTTCAAATATATCATCACCTTGCTTTTTTCTTACTTCCTCTTGTCTTATTTCATTGTTGTCGATGTCTTTCTCTTTAGGTGCAAATTCTCCATGATAAAGCCAACAAGTGTACGCCTTGACTATCCCAAAAATTATTAAATGTTCCCTGACTTCATCTCTAGTCTTATGGAAAACATTGTTGCATTTCATACAAGGAATTTCACCTTCTAGCTCTGTGTGCTCAAAAGCAAATTGAAGAAAATCCTCACCTCCTTTTAAATATACATTGCTGAATCTATCTGTACAATGCATCCAAGTCTTGTCCATTTCAAATTTCCTACAAAGAAAAAAATAAGATCAATATACATCAAAATTCACAGTGATTTCACAGCTAAATAATAGCTCCGGAGCGTTAGTAAACTGTATTTGTAAAATAATTCTTGAGAAAACAAAATAACATATAAACAGAAATATAAACGAAGCAGAAGTTAATCCGAGCCCACTGAATTCACAATGTTTCCTTAAGGAATTTAACCCCCTACTAGTACCCAAGGTTGTGGATTATTTCCTCACAGAATAGAACGAATTACACATTGGTGTAGTGGTACTTAAAACCCCAGTGTTTCAGCAAACACAAAGTTCGGCAGCAAATCACACTTACTGTTGCTTTCTTTGAAGTTAATACAATTGTAACGACCCAGCCGGTCGTTTTTGGAACTTACGCCCCGATCCCTTATTAACTGTTTCCCCAAGTTTATTTCAGCTATTTTGATTTGCCGGGATGTTCGTTTTTGAGTTTCGGAGAGTTTTGGGACACTTAGTCCCTAAATGAGAGCTTAAGTATTGGAAAATTGACCGTAGTCAGAACAGTGTGAAGACGGCCTCAGAATGGAAATCCGATGGTTCTGTTAGCTCCGTTAAGTGATTTCGGGTTTAGGGGCGTGGTTTGATTGTGTTTTTGATGTCCGTAGCTAATTTAGGCTTGAAATGCGGAAGGTTGAATTTTGGAAATTTCCGGTTCGATAGTGAGATTTTGATCCGAGGATCAGAATGGAATTCCGAAAGTTGCAGTAGTTCCGTCATGTCATTTGGGATGTGTGTGTAAAATTTCAGGTCATTTGGGCGGGGTTTGGTAGACTTTTTGATCAAAACTGTGTTTTTAGAGTTTTTGGAAATTTTAAGCTTGAATTCGATGAAAAATAGGTGTTTTGATGTTGTTTATGGCGTACCGAAGGTTGGAACAAGTTTGAATGATGTTATGCGATATGTTCGTAGGTTTGGTTGAGGTCACGGGGGCCTCGGGTGTGTTTCGGATGCTCAACGGAGTATTTTAAGTTATTAAAAATTGCAGACTTTTGCTTCAGGTATGTTGCAGACCTATCCTTCTTCGCGTTCGCGTTAAGGCCCCCCCTCCCCCCGCGTTCGCGAAGCTCTGCCTTTTTCTTTCTTCGCGTTGGCATTCAAGCCCTCGCGTTCGCGTAGTATTATTTGGCGCTGAGGGCTGTGGCTATTTTTCCTCATCGCCTTCGCATGCCTTCGATCGCGTTCGCGTAGCTTTGCAATGCTTGCCCTTCGCGTTCGCGTCTCCTACTTCGCATTCGCGAAGAGCAATTTCTGGGCGACAATAATTTCTCTTCCGCGTTCGCAAGCTAGCTTCCGCGTTCGCGAAGCATAATTGAGCAGCCTTCATTTTTCTTCTTTCGCGACCGCGATACTTCTTACGCGTTCGCGATGCATTAAATACCTGGGCAGATATAACATTTCAAAAACGAAGGTTTAGCCATTATTACCAAAACTGAAGTTTGGGAGCGGATTAGAGCGAGATTTTGAGGGGTTTTCAGAGATATCGATTGGGTAACGATTCTAAACTCCTTTTTTCTTGTAACCCACTAATCTAAGCATGAATTCCTCCTTTAATTTCGGATTTTTGAAAGAAAATTTGATAAAACATCATAGGCCGAATTATTGAGTTTTGATGGGGATTTTGACATCCGATTTGAGAGATTTTTATATGGTTAGACTCGTGTGCGTGTGAGGATTCTGAAAATGTTAAATTCACCCATTTCCGAGACATTGGCCTGAGGGGCATTTTGGTCATTTCACCTAATTTCGCATCTAGCTTTGAATTAAATCGTAGAATCAGTTGCTTGAGATGTTATTTACATTATGTAATTGAACTGAACAGATTCGGGCCATTTGGAGTCGGATACTCGTGGCAAAGGCATGGTTTCTAGTTGACTTTGAGCCGGTTCCAGGTAAGTGGCTTGTCTAACCTTGTGAAGGGGACCCTTTCCCCTTAGGATATGATATTTGGTAATTGAATGCCTTGTACGTGAGGTGACGAGCGCGTACTTGAGCTAATTGGTGGAAATCCGGTTTTACTTTAAGTACTTAAACTGAGTTCTTTTCTTCCTTGATTTATTCTACTTGCAAATATAGCCTGTGTTAGTTTAGAAGAGTATGCTTAGTTGAATTAATTGCCTATTTTCTCAAACTGCCTTAATTGTATTACGTGAAGCATGTTAGGCTAGAATTTACTGTTTACTTATTACGGACTTAGTATTTATTTTGATGTCCTTGAGCTGTTGTTGTGTGTTTTAAATTGGGACTACGGGACAGCATCCCGGGAGATCCCCTATGCGTAAATTTTTGTCTGGATTGAGGTGCAGGATACCAAGAGATCTCTGGCACGTGTATGGAGGGTACCAAGAGATCCTCGGGATACCAAGAGATCCCTGGCATATGTATTGAGGATACCAAGAGATCCTCGGGATACCATGAGATCCCTAGAGTGTATATTGTGGATACCAAGAGATCCCGATTATTTATCTTGCTGTGAGGGGTATTTCCTTGTAGTTTTCCTTTATCTCTGTTTCCATTATTGCACCATTATTATACTGTGTAGATCTTTATTATCGACTCTCAGTTTTACTACTTATTTCCCTGTCATTTCATTATATATATATATATTTATCTCAGTAGGGCCCTGACCTTCCTCGTCACTACCCAACCTAGGTTAGGCTTGGCACTTACTGAGTACCGCTGTGGTGTACTCATGCCCTTTCTGCGCATGTTTTTCATGTGCAGATCCAGGTACCTCTACCCAGGTGTATCATCCTTGAGGCAGGGAGCATTTTGGAGACTTCGAGGTACATCTGCCGCGTCCGCAGACTGATAAGTCTCCTTCTTTACTCTATCTGTAGTGTTAGCCCATCTATCGTACTATTGATGTAGACATTTCTGGAGATTAGAGCACTTTACTGTATTCCTTCTAGCTTGTGTTCCCGTGAGTTTCCGAGTTTTGGGATAGTATTTGTAGAAGTTTGAGATATTGCGCTGTATGTGCCGAGTGGTATTTTTCATTTCGTTTCCTTTTGTTAAATCTTGGTTTAAGTGATAATTTCCATAAGGTTTCTATTGTTTTCCCACACTTGATAGGCTTACCTAGTCGTAGTGACTAGGTGCCATCACGATAGTTCACGGAGGGCGAACTGGGGTCGTGACAAGTTGGTATCAGAGCTCTAGGTTCATAGGAGTCACGAAACACAGGCCGGTTTATTAGAGTCTCGCTGATCGGTACGGAGACGTCTGTACTTATCTACGAGAGGCTATGTAACTGTTAGGAAAATTCCACTTCATTTGATTTCCTTGTCGTGCGAGATTTTTGGATATCACAACTAAACTTCTCTCTTTCTACTCTCTCACAGATGGTGAGGACACGTGCTACTCGAGACGTCCAGGCACCCGCGCCCCTTACTGGAGCCGTTAGAGGCCGGGGTAGAGGCCGAGGACGCGCACGTGGTGTAGCCAGAGCACCCGCGCGAGCTGCTGCCGAGGTACCACCAGCAGTACCAGCCGGAGTCCAGACACCTGACACGTCTGCCACTACTACTCCAGCACTCCAGGAGACTTTGGCACAGTTTATGAGCATGTACACCACTCTAGCTCAGGCAGGGTTGCTTTTCCTTGCTGCAGCTACATCCCAGGCCGGGGGAGGAGTACAGATTCCCGCCGCCCGCACTCCTGAGCAGCGAGTGCATGTTAAGAAGGCCCCACAGGTTATACCTGCACCGCCTGCAGTACCAGTTCAGCCCGAGGATAGGGCCGCGGCTTCAGAGGATGAGCAGCGGAGACTTGAGAGGTTCAAGAAATATGATCCTCCTGTATTCAGTAGGTTAGCATCAGAGGATGCCTTGGGATTTCTGGAGGAGTGCTACCGTATTGTCCGCACTATGGGCATATCATGATCGAGCGGGGTTTCCTTCACTACTTTCCAGCTTCGAGGAGCTGCCTATCAGTGGTGGCATGCTTATGAGTTAGACAGTCCGGATGAGGCAGCTTCCCTGACTTGGGCTCAGTTTTCAGATATGTTCACGAGAGAGTATGTCCCCCAGAGTCTTAGGGACGCCTGGCGCGCGGAGTTTGAGCATTTGCGCAGGGCACTATGACTGTCTCGGAGTATGCTGTCTGTTACATCAACTTGGCTAGACATGCACCAACCTTAGTTTCTACAGTTCGCGAGAAGGTTCGCCGGTTCATTGAGGGGCTTATTCCCAGCATCAGACTAGCATGGCTCGTGAGTTAGAGATGGATATATCTTATCAGCAGGTGGTGAGCATTGCTAGGAGGATTGAGGGTATGCATGCTAGGGACGGAGAGGAGAGAGAGGCCAAGAGGTCTCGAAAGTCGGGCCATTATTCTGGTGCCCGTGCCCCAGCTGCAGGTCGTCATGGCAGGTGTCATATGGGTCGCCCCATTCATTCAGCTCTTCCAGCAGCCAGTGATATTCCAGCTCCACCTAGGCCTCAGGAGCCTTATTATGCACCTCCAGTCTCTAGTGCGCCTCCTGAACGGAGTGCTTCCAGTGGTCAGTCCAGCAGACCTGGCCCGCGCCAGTCACAACCTCCACGTCCTCCCAGAGCTTGTTTTGAGTGTGGTGACACATGCCATGTGGTTAGGGATTTCCCCAGACTTGGGAGGGTTGCACCCTCACAGACTCCTCAGCCACAGCAGGCCCCGCAGAGCTCTCAGGCTATGGTTCCAGCACCGGTTGCTACTCCACCGGCCCAGCCAGCCAGAGGTGGAGGTCGGGGAGGTAGAGGTCGCCCTCGAGGGGGAGGCCAGGCTAGATATTATGCTCTTCCAGGCCGTACTGAGGCCGTCGCCTCCGATTCTGTCATCACAGGTACTATCTTGGTCTGTCACAGAGATGCATCGGTTCTATTTGATCCAGGCTCCACTTATTCTTATGTGTCTTCTTATTTTGCTTCGCATTTGGGTGAACCTCGAGATTCTTTGAGTTCCCTAGTTTATGTTTCTACTCCTGTGGGAGATTTTCTTGTTGTGGATCGCGTTTACCAGTCATGTTTGGTTATTCTTGGTGGTTTTGATACCAGAGCCGACTTATTATTGCTCAGCATGGTCGATTTTGATGTTATCTTGGGCATGGACTGGTTGTCACCCCATTATGCTATTCTTGATTGTCACGCCAAAACCGTGGCACTGGCCATGCCAGGTGTACCGCGTGTTGAGTGGAGGGGTGCTTTAGGTCACACTCCCAGTAGAGTTATTTCTTTCCTTAAGGCGCAGCGTATGGTTGAGAAAGGTTGTGATGCGTACTTAGCTTATATGAGAGATGCCAGTATGGATACTCCTTCTCTTGATTCAGTCCTAGTAGTACGGGATTTCCCTGATGTGTTCCCAGCTGAACTTCCGGGCATGCGTCCCGATAGGGACATTGATTTTGGCATTGATCTGTTGCCGGGCACTCAGCCCATCTCTATCCCTCTGTAGGGACATTGATTTTGGCATTGATCTGTTGCCGGGCACTCAGCCTATCTCTATCCCTCTGTACCGTATGGCTCCTTCTAAGTTGAAGGAGCAATTGCACGAATTACTTGATAAGGGTTTTATTCGGCCCAGTGTATCGCCTTGGGGTGCTCCTGTGTTATTTGTGAAGAAGAAGGATGGTTCTATGCGCATGTGTATTGATTACCGCCAGTTGAACAAGGTTACAGTGAAGAACCATTATCCTTTGCTCCGTATCGATAATTTGTTTGACCAACTTCAGGGCGCACGGGTGTTTTCTAAGATTGATTTACACTCAAGTTACCATCAGCGTAAGATTCGGGAGCCAGATATCCCGAAGACTGCCTTCAGGACTCGTTATGGCCATTATGAGTTCCTTGTTATGTCATTTGGGCTGACTAATGCCCCAGTAGCCTTCAAGCATCTGATGCACAGTGTTTTTCGGCCATATCTTGATTTGTTTGTGATCGTTTTTATTGATGACATTCTGGTGTAGTCCCGGAGTCGGGGAGAGCATGGGCAGCACCTGAGGACAGTGCTCCAGACCTTGAGAGAGAAGAAGTTGTATGCTAAGTTCTCTAAATGTGAGTTTTGGTTGGATTCCGTGGCATTCTTGGGTCATGTGGTCTCGAGAGAGGGTATTCAGGTGGATCCGAAGAAAGTTGAGGCCGTGCAGGGTTAGCCCAGACCATCCTCAGCTACAGAGATCCGTAGTTTTCTTAGCTTGGCGGGTTATTACCGTCGATTTGTTCAGGGGTTTTCGTCTATTGCATCACCTATGACCAGACTAACCCAGAAGGGTGCTCCATTCCAGTGGACAGACGATTGTGAGGCGAGCTTTCAGAAGCTTAAGACAGCTTTGACTACATCCCCAGTTTTGATATTGCCTACCGGTTCGGGGTCTTATACTGTCTATTGTGATGCCTCGAGAGTTGGCCTTGGAGCGGTATTGATGCAGGACGGTAGGGTGATTGCCTACGCGTCCAGACAGTTGAAGATACATGAGAAGAATTATCCTGTCCATGATCTTGAGTTAGCTTCCATTGTTCATGCCTTGAAGATCTGGCGTCATTACTTGTACGGTGTGCCTTGTGAGATATATACTGATCACCGGAGTTTGCAGCATCTGTTCAAATGGAAGGACCTTAATTTGCGTCAGAGGAGATGGCTAGAGTTGCTGAAGGACTATGACCTCACTATCTTGTATCACCCGGGCAAGGCCAATGTGGTGGCCGATGCCTTGAGCCGCCGGGCAGAGAGTTTGGGGAGTTTGGCTTATTTACCAGCAGCAGAGAGGCCTATGGCGATGGATGTTCAGGACCTAGCCAGCTAGTTTGTGAGATTGGATCTTTCGGAGCCCAGCCGGGTTCTAGCTTGTGTGGTTTCTCGGTCTTCCTTGTTTGATCGTATCCGGGAGCGTCAGTTTGATGACCCTTATTTGCTTGTCCTCAAGGACAAGGTATTGCATGGCGATGCTCGAGATGTGGCTTTAGGTGCTGACGGGGTATTGAGGATGCAAGGTCGAGTATGTGTACCCAATGTTGATGGGCTTCGGGAGTTGATTCTAGAGGAGGCCCATAGTTCGCGGTATTTCATTTATCCGGGTGCTGCGAAGATGTACCAGGATTTGAGTCAGCACTACTGGTGGAGGCAGATGAAGAAGGATATAGTTGGGTTTGTAGCTCGGTGCCTTAATTGTCAGCAGGTGAAGTATGAGCACTAGAGACCGGGTGGATTGCTTCATCAGATAGAGATTCCAGAGTGGAAGTGGGAGCGGATCACCATGGACTTCGTATCTGGGCTCCCACGGACTTTGAAGAAGTTCGATGCCATTTGGGTTATGGTGGATCGGCTGACCAAGTCCGCGCATTTCATCCCTGTGTGTACTACCTATTCCTCGGAGCGGTTGGCGGAGATTTATAACCGAGAGATTGTCCGTCTGTATGGTATTCCAGTTTCCATTATTTCAGACAGAGGTACTCAGTTCACATCGCGGTTGTAGAGAGCTGTACAGCAGGAGTTGGGTACTCGGCTGGAGTTGAGCACAGCATTTCACCCTCCGACAGACGGACAGTCCGAGCGCACTATTCAGATTCTTGAGGATATGCTCTGTGCGTGCGTGATTGAGTTTGGGGTTCTTGGGATCAGTTCTTGCCATTGGCGGAGTTTGGCTACAACAACAGCTATCAGTCTAGCATTCAGATGGCACCGTACGAGGCCTTATATGGTAAGCGATGTAGATCTCCGGTGGGTTGGTTCGAACCGGGTGAGGCTAGATTGTTGGGCACAGATTTGGTTCGGGATGCTTTGGAGAGAGTCCAAGTAATTCAGGATAGACTCCGTACAGCCCAGTCCAGACAGAAGAGTTACGTGGATCGGAAGGTTCGTGATGTTTCCTATATGGTTGGAGAGCGGGTTCTGCTTCGGGTTTCGCCTATGAAGGGCGTTATGAGATTTGGGAAGAAGGGGAAGTTGAGGCCGAGGTTTATTGTCCCTTTTGAGATATTGAGGCGTGTTGGGGAGGTTGCTTACGAGCTTGCCTTACCTCCTTGCTTGGCAGGAGTTCACCCGGTGTTTCATGTTTCTATGCTCGGGAGGTATCACGGTGATCCGTCGCACGTGTTGGATTTCAGCTCAGTCCAATTGGAGAAGGATCTATCTTATGTTGAAGGGCCAGTGGCAATATTGGATAGGCAGGTCAGGAAGCTGAGGTCAAAGAACATTGCGTCCGTGAAGGTTTAGTGGCGGGGTCAGCCGGTCGAGGAGGCGACCTGGGAGACCGAGCAGGATATGCGCAGCCAGTACCCTCATCTTTTCACTACTTCAGGTATGTCTTTGTGCTCGTTCGAGGACGAATGAATGTTTAAGTGTGGGAGGATGTAACGACCCGGCCAATCGTTTTTGGAACTTACGCCCGATCCCTTACTAACTTTTTTCCCCAAGTTTATTTCAACTATTTTGATTTGCCGGGATGTTCGGTTTTGAGTTTCGGACAGTTTTGGGACACTTAGTCCCTAAATGAGAGCTTAAGTATTGGAAAATTGACCGTAGTTGGAACAGTGTGAAGACGGCCTCGGAATGGAAATCTGATGGTTCCGTTAGCTCCGTTAGGTGATTTCGGGTTTGGGGGCGTGGTCGGATTGTGTTTTGGACGTCCGTAGCTAATTTAGGCTTGAAACGCGGAAGGTTGAATTTTGGAAATTTCCGGTTCGATAGTGAGATTTTGATCCGAGGATCGGAATGGAATTCCGGAAGTTGTAGTAGTTCTGTCATGTCATTTGGGATGTGTGTGTAAAATTTCAGGTCATTTGGGCGGGGTTTCGTAGACTTTTTGATCGAAAATGTGTTTTTAGAGTTTTTGGAAATTTTAAGCTTTAATTCGATGAAAAATAGGTCTTTTGATGTTGTTTATGGCGTACCGAAGGTTGGAACAAGTTTGAATGATGCTATGGGATATGTTTGTAGGTTTGGTTGAGGTCCCGGGGGCCTCGGGTGTGTTTCAGATGCTCAACGGAGCATTTTAAGTTATTAAAAATTGCAGATTTTATCTTCAGGTCTGTTGCAGACCTATCCTTCTTCGCGTTCGCGTTAAGGCCCCCCACCCCCCACCCCCCACATTCACGAAGTCCATATGCTTGGTAAGGAAGAGTGTAAAGCACGAAGGGTGATGACGTGCCACATTATGGGAGTGTAAAGTACGAAGGGTGATGCCATGCCATGATTATGTGAGTGTAAAGCACGAAGGGTGACGTGCCATTTCATTTATATTATCATGAGTTCATGGCACGATGGGTGTTTCCGTGCAGGTGAGGATGAGGGACATGCATTATATTGTGATATCTTTTCCTTGTTTATACGTTCATGACTTTACATTGAGTTGTTATTGTCGTACTTATGGTTCTTATGTGACTTGTCGTTATTGTCCTGTCTTTGTCCTGTATCTCAATTATTATTGTATTGCCCATGTCTTCTACTTGCTTGACTTGCAAATACCATCCCTACTTCCTGCTGTTATAGTTACATGCATATCGTGTCTATTTTGTTGCACTTTAGTACAAGCCTTCTACCATGTTAGACATTCCTGCCTTTACTTGTTAACCTGTAAAAATCATGTGTTCCCTTCTTATGTGATATATCTATATCTAGGCCTCTACCATGCTAGTTAGTCGAAGTTTATATCCTTCTTCCTAATTGCTGTGATTTCTCCTATGCCTTCCGCCTAGTCCATTACTGTTGCCCATATATACTTCCTCGTTCATTATTGCTACTTGCGTATTTCCTACTTGTCATTCCTGTTATCGGCATTTTTGCCATCCGATTGATATTGTTATACGCATATTCGGCGAGGATGAGATGAATACACGAAGGGTATTGCCGTGCAATTGACATGATATCTAAGTACATTCCTCACGCTATGAAAGTTATGGAGTGACTATCGCGGTTATTGGTTTTTCGCTCTAAGGAAAAGATTGGTCGAGATATTGGAAAATGCTAAATTTAGATCTCTTCTAGTACTCAGTTATTGCTTTGCATGTTCGTTTCGTGTACTCTTTACTGTTACATTGTAGTATTATTCTATTGCTAGTTTACTCTACAGGATATATCAGTGAGTATCTTTTACTAAAAAGCCTCGTCGCTACTTCGATGAGGTTAGACAAGATACTTACTAGGTACATGGGGTCGGTTGTACTCATACTACACTTCTGCACCTTGCGTACAGATTTCTGAAGCGGAGCTGCTGGTGATGTTGGGAGCTGACTCTAAAGTTGTTCGTGCATTCCGGATATAGCTGCCACTTGTCATTGGTAGCTTTAGATTTTGCTATTCTGTTTATGTAACTTCCAAACAGATCGTGTTATTATTTGTACCAGCTTTGTAAATTCCTAGTCTTTAGAAGCCCATGATTCGTACTACCAGTCCTTGGGTTAATATATAAATATTTAGATAATTCTTCACTGTTTTCCTATAAATCACATTAGGATTGTGTTGACTGTTAGTTGGCTTACCTAGCGGGTCGAATTAGGTGCCATCACGACTGATGAATTTTGGGTCGTGACATACTTAAAGCAAAAAATAAGATAAAAAATAAAGTGCCTTAAATAAAAGAAATTTAAGAGATGATGGATAATCATTAGGACTTGGACTAATTTTTTAAAGTTTGCTAGAAATAGGAATAAATTTGGTCGAATAGTGTAACAGATATGTATATTTGGCCAGAAAATATAATAGTAAGAATAAATTTGCCGAAAAATATAACAGAAGATGAATATAGATAATATTCAAAAGTAACAGGGTAAATATGACCGTTTACCCTTCTTATAAACGTCCAATATCTAGCCGCCTTAGTTAACTGTCTTTCTTGGTCATGCTCCGGAAATTACAAGAGAATTTCCCCGGCATAGTGACAAAAACATTCATATTTTGGCTTCACAATAATTGGTACACAAAACTAATTTTTTTCACATCATTATGGTTCTTTGAGTCAGCTGAATTATTTTGACTCTGAAGAAAGATCAATAGTTAAGTAAACAAAGTCTGCTTTGACCAAATGTTGACAAACAAAAGTTGCAGAAAAATATATATTACTCCTACTATTATATTTGTCTTTACATATCCCTTTCTGGCCAAAACAAAAGCCTATATAAAATATCATAACTGACCTTTGAAATATATCATCGAACCAACTAATCCTCCATTTTTCTCCCAAAATGGAATTCTTCAGCCTTTTGATTTCTTCATTGGCGTCTCAGTAACTCCAATATAATAGGAGTAGTATTTCTTTATGTTTTCTCAAGATAACTGTGTTTTGGGACGTCATATGTCGGAAAATAATGTTTATTAGTAACTACTCTTTCTTATAAGAGGAAGTGTAAGATTTTACTCTCTACTTTCGAATATATATTGTCTATATTTATTCTTTACTCTTTCTTTTACTGTGATGACCCGATAGGTCATCTTATGTTTTAGAATCAAATTATGTGTTTCGAAGCCTTAAAAACTTCATTTTAGCCGTCCTCGATTTGTGTGTGCGGTCCGGGTATTTTTCCAGAAGGCTTATATATTTAAAACTGATAAAAATAAGAATTTTGCCATAAAAATTAATTTGAGTTGACTTCGATCAACGCTTTGAGTAAACGGATCCGCATCCGTACTTTGACGGTCCCAGTGGGTCCATATCATAATTTAGGACCTGCGCGTATGCCCAGAATCGAATTCCAAGGTCCCTAGCTCGAGATGTGGATTTTTGATGAAAAATTGAAAGTTTAATGATTTTAAGAATGACTGATGTTTGGTCTTGTTGATACCGGGTCCGTATTTTAGTTCCGGTGCCCGGTACAGGTTCATTATTATATTTATGACTTGTCTATGAAATTTGGTGAGAAACGGAGTTGGTTGGACTGATTTCAGACGTCCGGTTGTGAAAATAGAAGTTTCAAAGTTTACTTGAAAATTTCATTTGATTTGGTGCTCAATTCGTAGTTCTAGGTGTTATTTTTGAGATTTGATCGCGCAAGCAAGTTCGTATGATATTTTAGGACTTGTGTGCATGTTTTGTTTGGAGCCCCCAGGGCTCGGATGAGTTTCGGATTGGCTATAGGGTGAATTGAACTTAGAAAAATCGGGTTTTCTGCAGCTTCCGATACCTTCTGGTTTCCTTCTTAGCATTTGCGAAGGTACTCTCGCGAATGCGAAGTGTGAGCTGGGCTAGGGGATGGTTTTGTTCAACGCGAAAGCGAGGCTATGGTCGAGAACGCGGAGCACTGGGGGGTCTGCTCTTCACGAACGTGAATCGCAACATGCGAACGTGAATCGCAACACTTGAATGCGTAGAGTTTTGGAGGTGGGCTGGGGATCAGTGGGTTGTTCTACGCGAATGCGAGCCAAGGCTCGCGAACGCGATGGCTAGTGGGACAGACCATCACGAACGCGTACAACCCTACGGGAACGCGTAGGCCTTCTGGGCCGCTACCCTTCGCGAACTCGGCAGGCCCTTCGCGAATGCGAAGAAGGCCTGACGCGATTGATTAAAACAGACTTGAAAACGGGGTTTTTTCCATTCTTTCAAATTTTCAAAAGCTAGAAAGCCTAGAGACGATTTTCCCAAGATATTTTCTTCCCCATTTTGTTGGTAAGTGATTCTAACCTACTTTCTTTCAATTACCCATTACATTTCCTGAGTTTTCAACCTAAAATCCAGGATTTTCATGGTGGAAATTGGGGGTTTGGGTAGAATTAGGAATTTTTGTAAAATTGGAATTTAGACCTCGAATTGAGGATAAATTTCGAAACAAATTACATAATCGGGCTCTGGGGTGAATGGATCAATGGATTTTGATCCAAATCTCGAGTTTTGACCAAGCGGGCGCAGGGTCGATTTTTGACTTTTTGGAGGAAAGTTTGGGAAACCTAAATTTATGCATTTTAGTTGATTCCTTTACCAATATTTGATATTATTGAGTTAATTCTGGCTAGAGACGAGTGATTTGGAGGCGGATTCTAGGGGAAAGGCTCCGGTAGATCTTTGAATTGACTGCGGAGTGAGGTAAGTGTTGTGTCTAACCTTGACTTGAAGGAATTCGGAACCCTCA
This sequence comes from Nicotiana attenuata, assembly GCF_001879085.1. Taxonomy (NCBI): domain Eukaryota; kingdom Viridiplantae; phylum Streptophyta; class Magnoliopsida; order Solanales; family Solanaceae; genus Nicotiana; species Nicotiana attenuata. The sequence continues at coordinate 63,018 of NW_017671978.1, read as the reverse complement.
GACTATGTGCTATGTGAATTTCATGTGAACGACGTATATGCGAGGTGAAGAGTGCTTATACGCCACCGAATTATCCGTTTTCCCTGATTTTTCCACTTTTCCTTAATTATTTCCTTTCCTGTCTTAACTGTTATATGCTATAAATGCTTTCCATGCTTAACTGCTACTTGTTAATCAATATCCTCCCCTTCTAATGATGTTAGCTCTTTCCCTAGATTCATGATTCTCTGCTATTTGCTTAAATGGACTTATTTGCACCTTCTAAATGTCAATTACTGGATTGGTCTCGCTGTATAGTATTTATTACTTGTGTAGATTTCTATATTGTACAAGGTTTCCTTCTTGGTTCAGTTTGGTAATTGTTGATCATAAAGGTTTTTCTAGTTTGAACTGTTAACTTGACTGTGCACATTGAGTATTTGGTGCTGATACGGTGGGATCGGGCTGCACACCACAACAGGTGTAATAAGGGTGGATTGATATGGTGGAATAAGGGTGAATTTGTACTATACGGTGGGATCGGATTGCACGCTACAACATGTGGAATAAGGGTGGATTGATATGGTAAAATAATGGTGAATTGTGATACTGATATTGATACATGGTGGGATCGGCTTGCGCGCTGCAACACTTATATGTTATCTACTGTTGCTGATTTTATTACGGTGAAATAAGGGACGATGTTGTGTTGTCTGGTGGTATCGGGTTGCGTCCTGTAACAACTTATATGTTTTCATTTTTTGAGCTGTATTGGTTTCCGGTATTTTTACTTGAACTATTCAGGATTAGTAATTCTAGATGACATTGGTTTATTTCTTGAGGCTGTGGTTATTATTTTCAGTTAACTGTTTTACCCTGTCCCGTATTTTTATTTTCTGTCATTATTATAAACTGCATACAGGTTGCAGTGTAAGTGACCCGCCTTAGTCTCTTCACTACTTCGTCGAGGTTAGGCTCGGCACTTACAGAGTACATGGGGTCGGTTGTACTCATACTACACTCTGCACTTCTTGTGCAGATTTTGGAGTCGGTCCCAGCGGCAGTTATTAGCGTGCTCGGATCGGAAAGTTGCCGAGACTTGAGGTACCCTGCTTAGCGCCCGTAGCTCCTGGAGTCCCCATCCCCTTTCTATTTAGTTGTGTATTTTCATTCAGACAACTTTATATTTATTTCAGACCCTTGTATGTACTACTCTAGTAGCTCGTGCACTAGTGACACCGGATTCAGAGATTTGTAGCAGATATTCTAGCATTTTAGCTTCCGCATTTATATTTTGGATTATTGCAGTTGCATCAGTTCTTCTTCATAACTTAATATTAAACTGTTAAAAAGGATAAATTATTTAACATTGGCTTGCCTAGCAAGTGATATGTTAGGTGCCATTCGTGACAAGTTGGTATCAGAGCACTAGGTTACATAGGTCTCAGGAGTCACGAGCAAACTTAGTAGAGTCTGGAGGATCGGTACGGAGACGTCTGTACTTATCTTCCCGAGGCTATGGAGTTAGGAACAGTTTCATTCTATTCTTATCTGTCGTGCGATTTTATTCTATCATTGCTGATTGAACCCTTCTATTATGTTCTCTCGCAGATGGCGAGAACACGCACCATATCTTCAGCTGGACAACAGCCGGAGCCCTTAACAGCAGCTTCTACGAGGGGCAGAGGTCGAGGCAGGGGAAGAGCTCAGCCTAGAGCTCGAGCAGCAGCACCAGCGATGGAGCCTTAGGTAGAGTTTCCTGAGGAGGTTCCAGCCCAGACTGTGCCTGTCGGACCAGCTGTTGGCCCAAGTAAAGGTGAAGTTTTGAAGACTGACAAAGGAACTCAGACATAGACCTGGTCCATCTTGTGAAGCACAGTTATGATCAACTCAAATATGTGAGATGCACGTGAAGGAGATAAATCTAACTTATCAGAAGTAATATCTCCTGATCATGATTGAAAAGGTTGCATATTGGATAAGGAGAAAGACTCCTTACTCAAAGAGAACACGGGTTAGGAAAAGGATAGAGTTAGTGTATGAGATCAAATAGAACTCTTCCACCATGGAAGAGTAGCATCCGTATCCTAGTCAATCTCTAATTGCTAACTCCTTAAATATTAGTGTTGTTCTTTTTACAGGTAATGCAGATAAGCAGAAGTTAAACGTGAATTGAGAGCAAAATAGCAAGGCAATTTTGCAAGCAATTTATGTGTGATTCAAGCGTGCAATCCTGAAGCTACTTGAACCAGATAGAAGAACCAGTTCCAAGTGTCTATATTTTATTTCTAGTTCAATTGTAGTAGGTAATTTACATTGTACATTTCAGCTTATTTAGAAGCAATTGTATTAGGTACTTAGAGTTTTCAAGTTAGAGTTAACTTGAAGTTGTCGCAACAGTTGAGGTTGTGTGCCACAACGGGATTAGAGTTAATCCTAGGTTTACAAAAGAGTTTTTGTAAATGTAGTTTTTGGCTCAGTGATTTTAGTGGAGAGTTTGGGAAGATCCTACTGGAAGGTAGGTCGTGGTTTTTTCACCTTTTGAGCCAGGTGTTTTCCACATAAAATCTCTGTGTTCTTTATTTTCTGTATTTATTATTCCACAATAGTAGTAGTTGGAACACATAGAAGAACCAGCCCCTTCAATAATCAAGTTTAGCGAAAATTGGGTACCACACAAATCACCCCCCCCCCCCTCTTGTGTGGTATTGAAGTATAAAACATCAATTGGTATCAGAGCAGGTTATCCTTGAAGAGGCTAACACCTTACGAACAGATCAAGATGAGTGCACCACCTGGATACTGGGAAGGACAATCCACTGCTAGACCTCCACTCTTTAATGGCCAGTGTTACTCCTAGTGGAACAAAAGGTTGAGAGACCACATCATAGGAGAAGACTATGAACTTTGGGACATTGTTACTGATGGTCCCCTGGCTACAACAAAGAAGAATGCTGAAGGAGTGGATGTGCCAAAGACTAGAGCTGACTGTACTGATGAAGATTTGAAGAAGTGGGAAAAGAATGCCAAGGCCAAGAAATGGCTTGTGTGTGGATTAGGTCCAGACGAGTATAGCAGAATTCAAAGCTGTACTACTGCTAAGGAGATCTGGGACACTCTACAAGTGGCCCATGAAGGAACTCCTCAAGTAAAGAGATCAAGAGGAACACTGCTGTATTCTCAATATGAGAACTTTACCATGAAGGAAGGAGAAACCATCCAAGAGATGTACACAAGGTTCACAACTCAAACAAATGAACTTAAGTCTCTTGGAAGAATTATCCTTGAAGAAGACAAGGTTGAGAAGATCTTGACAAGGGTCTTTCTAGAAACTCGGGAAAGCAAAATCACTGCTATTCTGGAACCAAAGAGCATTGCTACTCTCAAGTTGGATGAGCTGATGGGAAATCTCACTGACTATGAACTGAGAAGGCAAACCATGAAGATGGATGCACCCAAGAAGGAAAGAAGCCTGGCTCTCAGAATAGCTGAAGGTGCAGACTTAGAGGATGATGAAATGGCTATGATCACAAGTGATTTCATGAAGTACCTAATGAGAGGAAAGGGTTCTTCAAGAGGTGCAACCTTCAACAAACAAAGGGCCCCAACTAGTTTGTCCTCAGTGGGAAATTGAATGGAAGAAACAAAGGGCTGAATGAAGAAACGGGAAGAAGGAACAGGTTCAACCCAAGAAGAACAAAGGATCAACAAAGGCTATGGTTTCTGCTTGGGGAGAAAGCTCAGATGTGGATTCAGAAGATGAATCTAGATATGAGCAAGCACTTATAGCCATTGGAGAATCAGATGATGAACAAGAGGTAAGTATGATTCATCTCAAAGACAAGATTAAATTTTTGTCGAAGGAAAAGCTATCTGAATTACTGCTAGACTTCATTGATGAGTCTGAGGTCATAAACAATGAGAAGGAACATCTGTCTAGGGAATGTGTGATCCTAAAAGCTAAGTGCAAAAATCTGGAACTCAGGACTAGTAAAAGTGATAGTGAAATACTGAGTTGAAGAACCAGGTTCTTGAACTTGACACCACTGTCTTTGAACATAGATCTGAAAATTTAAAACTGAAATTAGGAAAGGGTAAAAAGAAAGCAGATCACACACACCTAACCTTAGAAGAAAATCTAGGAAAAATGAAGGATGAGTTGTACAAGAGAGATGAGTAGATAGTCCTAAAAGAAGATCTAGGCAAGGTTAAGCATGATCTAGACAGAACTTGCAAATGGAATAAGTCCTCTGATGCACTATCTTGGCTACAAAAACATCATAGTAGCAATAAGAGAAGGACTTGGCTATGGGACCCTGCACCTAAGTCGGGATCCCGAAAAGCAAGTACTATCACACTTCCTGTAGAACAAAATCTGACAACACACTGTGGTAAGACTGGTCAACTTTAAAAGTGTAATGTAATGCAAAAGAAAGGCAATCAAAAGACAAAACCNAGGAGTGGATGTGCCAAAGACTAGTGTTGACTGTACTGGTGAAGATTTGAAGAAGTGGGAAAAGAATGTCAAGGCCAAGAAATGGCTTGTGTGTGGACTAGGTCCAGACGAGTACAACAGAATTCAAAGGTGTACTATTGCTAAGGAGATCTGGGACACTCTCCAAGTGGCCCATGAAGGAACTCCTCAAGTAAAGAGATCAAGAGGAACACTGATGTATTCTCAATATGAGAACTTTACCATGAAGGAAGGAGAAACCCTCTAAGAGATGTACACAAGGTTCAACTCTAACAAATGAACTTAAGTCACTTGGAAGAATTATCCTTGAAGAAGACAAGGTTGAGAAGATCTTGACAAGGGTCTTGCCAGTAACTTGGGAAAGCAAAATCACCGCTATTCAGGAATCAAATAACATTGCTACTCTCAAGTTGGATGAGCTGATGGGAAATATCACTGCCTATGAACTGAGCAGGCAAACCATGAAGATGGATGCACCCAAGAAGGAAAAAAGCCTGACTCTTAGAATAGCTGAAGGTGCAGACTTAGAGGATGATGAAATGGATATGATCACAAGGGATTTCAAGAAGTACCTAATAAGAGGAAAGGGTTCTTCAAGAGGTGCAACCTTCAACAAACCAAGGGCCCCTGAAAAACAGACCAGCGAGGGCTGCTACAAATATGGTAAAACTGACCACATGATCAAGAATTGTCCTTAGTGGGAAATTGAATGGAAGAAAGAAAGGGTTGAACGAAGAAACAGGAAGAAGGAACAGGTTCAACCCAAGAAGAACAAAGGATCAACAAAGGCTATAGTTGCTGCTTGGGGAGAAAGCTCAGATGATGATTCAGAAGATGAAGCTAGAGATGAACAAGCACTTATGGCCATTGGAGAATCAGATGATGAACAAGAGGTAAGTGTGATTCATCCCAAAGACAAGATTAAATTTTTTTCTAAAGAAAAGCTATCTGAATTACTGCTAGACTTCATTGATGAGTCTGAGGTCATAAACAATGAGAAGGAACAGATGTCTAGGAAATGTGTGATCCTAAAAGCTAAGTGCAAAAATCTGGAACTTAGGGCTAGTGAAAGTGATAGTAAAAATACTGAGTTGAAGAACCAGGTTCTTGAACTTGACACTACTGTCTTAGAACTTAGTTTTGAAAATTTATTACTGAAATTAGGAAGAGGTGAAAAGAAAGCAGATCACACACACCTAACCTTAGAAGAAAATCTAGGAAATGGAATAAGTCCTCTGATGCAAGAAATGTGTAGATAAGAGTCCTAAAAGAAGATCTAGGCAAGGTTAAGCATGAACTAGACAGAACTTGCAAATGGAATAAGTCCTCTGATGCACTATCTTGGCTACAAGAACATCACAGTAGCAATAAGAGAGGACTTGGCTATGGGACCCCTGCACCTAAGTGGGATTCCAAAAGCAAGTATATCACCCTTCCTGAGAACAAAATTTGCACCCACTGTTGTAAGAGTGGTCACTTTAAAAGTGAATGTAATACAAAAGAAAAGGCCAGTCAAAAGAACAAAACCTTTGTTCAAGGGAAAAATATGCTTTCAGGATGGGCTAAAAAGAATTTAATTTACCCTTTTGCCTATAGAAAGGGACCCAAACTAGTTAGGGTTCCAAAGACTAACCCCGGATTTTCTTTTGTAGGTCAAAGTGAAGGGGAGCAGCCAAGTATGGTACATGGATAGTGGCTGCTCAAAGCATATGACTGGTAGCAAGAACCAGTTCCTTTCACTTGAGGACCTCAAAGGAGAAAATGTCTCCTTTGGAAATGGTAAGAAAGGTGAGGTCATTGGGGTTGGAAAGGTAGGTAAGACAGACTCGCACTCCATTGAGAATGTCTACTTGATAGATGGCTTGAAATGGACTTATTTGCACCTTCTAATTGTCAATTACTGGATTGTTCTCGCTGTATAGTATTTATTACTTGTGTAGATTTCTACATTGTACAAGGTTTTCTTCTTCGTTCAGTTTGGTAATTGTTGATCGTAAAGGTTTTTGTAGTTTGAACTGTTAACTTGACTGTGCACACTGAGTATTTGGTACTGATATGGTAGGATCGGGCTGCACACCACAATAGGTGTAATAAGGGTGGATTGATATGGTGGAATAAGGGTGAATTTGTACTATACGGTGGGATCGGATTGCACGCCACAACAGGTGGAATAAGAGTGGATTGATATGGTAAAATAAGGGTGAATTATGATACTAATATTGAGACATGGTGGGATTGGCTTGCGCGCTGCAACACTTATATTATTTACTGCTTCTGATTTTATTACGGTGAAATAAGGGAGGATGTTGTGTTGTCTGGTGGTATCGGGTTGCGTGTCGTAACAACTTATATGTTTTCGTTTTTTGAGCTGTATTGGTTTCCGGTATTTATAGTTGAACTATTAAGGATTGTTAATATTTCCTTGAATAGTTTGAATGTGTTTGCTTGATTATTGATGATTAATCCATAATTGCACTTGCAGTTGCCCCAGTGGCCATGAGTAATTGTTAAATTCCGTGAATCACACTTTGTTTATGCAACTTTTCAATGATGTCAAAAGGGGGAAGAGATATTGTGCTTTATATATTCTCAATAAGTGATGTTTATAACCTAATGAACCTGGTCCTTGATGATAAGTAAATTTTTCTAAATTTGTATTGATGAATAAGCTAAGTTCTGACAGGGCCTAAGTGAGTGAAAAGCACAGAGTTTGTCATCATCAAAAAAAGGGAATTTGTTGGCCCAAGTAAAGGTGAAGTTTTGAAAACTGACAAAGGAACTCTGACATGGACCAGGTCCATCTTGTGAAGCACAGTTATGATCAACTCAAATATGTGAAATGCACGTGAAGGAGATAAACCTAACTTATCAGAAGTAATATCTCCTGATCATGATCGAAAAGGTTGCATATTGGATAAGGAGAAAGACTCCTTACTCAAAGAGAACATAGGTTAGGAAAAGGATAGAGTTAGAGTATGAGATCAAATAGAACTCTTCCACCATGGAAGAGTAGCATCTGTATCCTAGTCAAACTCTAATTGCTAACTGCTTAAATATTAGTGTTGTTCTTTTTTTACAAGTAATGCACATAAGTAGAAGTTAAACGTGATTGAGAGCAAAATAGCAAGGCAATTTTGCAAGCAATTTATATGTGATTCAAGCGTGCAATCCTGAAGCTACTTGAACCAGATAGAAGAACCAGTTCCAAATGTCTATCTTTTATTTCTAGTTTAATTATAGTAGGTATTTTACATTGTACCTTTCAGCTTATTTAGAAGCAATTTTATTAGGTACTTAGAGTTTTCAAGTTAGAGTTAACTTGAAGTTGTTGCAACAGTTGAGGCTGTGTGCCACAACGAGATTAGAGTTAATCCTAGGTTTACAGAAGAGTTTGTGAATGTAGTTTTTGGCTCAGTGATTTTAGTGGAGAGTTTGGGAAAATCCTACTGGAAGGTAGGTCGTGGTTTTTTCACCTTTTGAGCCAGGTGTTTTCCACGTAAAATCTCTGTGTTCTTTATTTTCTGTATTTATTATTCCAGTAGTTGGAACACATAGAAGAACCAGGTCCTTCGATAATCAAGTTAAGTGAAAATTGGGTACCATACAAATCATCCCGCCTCTTGTCTTGTATTGAAGTATAAAACATCACCAGCTCAGGTTCCCGAAGGGGTTCATCACCACCCTAGTGCTTCAGGATGCTTTGGTCTGTTTGGTGGGCCTCATGGAGAGTGTGGCCAGGGCGGTACATTTCCTATGGCACCAGCCGTCTCTTGGGCTGGGGGAGGAGCACAAACTCCCGCTACTCTCACTCCGGAGCAGATGGCTCCCTAGTATCAGACTCCAGCAACCCCGCTAGTTGGGGTAGTTCAGCCAGCTGTCGCGACACAGGCCGGTGATGGTTATGCCATGTCTTCTGAGGGCTTATTGAGATTGGACAAGTTTACCAAGATCTTCCCAGATCACTTCAGTGGAGCTTCTTCCGAGGACCCACAGGATTATCTTGACCGCTGCCATGAGGTGTAGCGAAACATGAGTATAGTTGAGACTAATGGGGCCGACTTTGCAATATTTCAGATGACGGGTTCCACCAAGAGATGGTGGAAGGAGTATGTATCCACCAGACCAGATAGGTCGCCTGCTCTTACTTGGGACTAGTTCTCTCAGATATTTCTTGAGAAGTTCCTTTCTATCACACACAGATAGAGCTACCGCAGGCAGTTCGAGTGTGTCAGTCACTTAGTACGAGACACGCTTTGTGGATTTAGAGAGAGAGAGGGTGAGAAGGTTTATTGAGGGACTCGCTCATCCTATCAAGTAGCAGATGGCCAAGGTGACCAGGAGTGAGATTTTTTTCAGATGGCTACCAATGTCGCCAGGCAGATCGAGGTTGTTCTTTCACAGGAGAGAGGGCAGGGGTCAGATAAGAGGCCTCGTTATTTCGGTAGTTTTAGTGGTGCCTCAACTGGAGGCAGGGGTACTTTTGGTAGGTGTCATCCTCCCAGGCCATATCAGTCAGCGCTTCAGGCATCCCACAGTGCTTCAGGGAGTCGTGGTCCTTATGTGCTTTATTCTGGGCAGCCAGCCTACAGTGCGCTACCAACTCCTATCAGTGCACCTCCTATTCGGAGTTATTACCCTGGTCATCCAACCCGTTCAGGTCAGTCTCAGTTTCAGCAGCCACAACCCCAGGATAAATGTTATGAGTGTGGTGGTTTTGGGCATATCAGGAGGACCTGTCCGAGATTATTGGGCGGTACGTCACAGCAGAGTTCTTGTGCCATGATTTCGGCACAGGGTGCACCATGCCCGTTCAGCCAGCTAGAGGTAGGGGTCAGGCAGCCAGAGGTAGAGGTCAGGCCGCTAGAGGTGGAGGCCAGCCAGCAGGAGGCCGTCCTAGGGATGTAGTTCAGAGTGGTGTGGCCCAACCCCGATGTTATGCTTTCCCAGCCAGGCATGAGGTGGAGTCGTCTGATGTTGTTACCACAGGTACTGTTTCAGTATGCCATAGAGATGTTTTAGTTCTATTTGATCCAGGCTCTACTTATTCCTATGTGTTGTCCAATTTTGCTTCATATCTGGTTGTGCCTCGTGATTCTTTGAGTGCTCCTGTGTATGTGTCCACATCTATAGGAGATTCTGTTGTTGTAGATCGTGTCCATCGTTCGTGTGTGGTTATCATGGGGGTCTTTAGAATAGCATAGATATTTTGCTTCACGATATGGTTGATTTTGATGTCATTTTGGGTATGGATTGGCTGTCACCATATCATGCTATATTGGATTGTCATGCCAACACAGTTACCTTAGCCTTGCCGGGGTTGCCTCGATTAGAGTGGAGAGGGACTCATGGCCATTCTACTAGTAGGATTATCTCTTATGTGAAGGCTCGACATATGGTCGAGAAGGGGCGTCTAGCTTATTTGGCTTATGCCCGTGATTCTAGTGCGGAGGTTCCTTCTATGGGTTCAGTACCAGCTGTTTATGAGTTTCCAGAGGTGTTTCCTGCAAATCTGTCGGGGATGCTACCCGATAGAGATATTGACTTCTGTATTGATTTGGCTTTGGGCACTCAGCCCATTTCTATTCTGCCATACCACATGGCCCCGCCAGAGTTGAAAGAATTAAAGGAGCAGTTACAGGATTTTCTTGATAAGGGCTTCATTAGACCTAGTGTCTCGCTCTGGGGTGTGCCTGTGTTGTTTGTAAAGAAGAAGGATGGATCGATGAGGATATGCATAGATTATTGGCAGTTGAACAAAGTCACCATCAAGAACAAGTGTCCATTGCCGAGGACTGATGACTTATTTGATCAGCTTTAGGGTGCCAAGGTGTTTTCAAAGATTGATTTGAGGCCTGGCTTCCATCAGTTGAGGATTAGGGCATCCAATGTCCCTAAGACAGCTTTTCGAACTCGGTACGGGCATTATGAGTTTCTAGTGATGTCATTTGGGCTGACAAATGCCCCAGCAGCATTCATGGATTTGATGAACCGGGTGTTCAAGACTTATCTGAATTCTTTTGTGATTGTGTTTATTGATGATATTTTGATCTACTCCCGCAGTCGAGAGGAGCATGAGCAGCACCACCAGATCGTAGTTCAAACTCTGAGAGACAGTCAGTTATATGCTATGTTTTCAAAATGCGAGTTTTGGTTGAGCTCAGTCGCTTTCTTGGGGCACGTTGTATCAACAGAGGGTATTCGGGTGGATCCTAAGAAGATTGAGGCAGTACAGAACTGGCATAGACCTACATCAGCTACGGATCCGAAGTTTCTTAGGATTGGCGGGTTATTACCGTTGGTTTGTGGAAGGGTTTTCATCTATAGTAGCCGCATTGACCAGCTTGACCCAGAAGGGTTCCCTGTTTAGATGGTTAGACGAGTGTGAGGCGAGCTTTCAGAAGCTCAAGACTGCTTTGACTACGGCACCAGTGTTGGTGTTGCCCACAGGTTTAGGACCTTATACGGTATATTGTGATTCATCTCGTATTGGACTTGGTGCGGTATTGATGCAGGGCGGCAAGGTGATTGCATATGCATTGCAGAAGCTGAACGTTCACGAGAAGAATTACCCTATTCATGACTAAGAGTTTGCAGTGCACTGAAGATTTGGAGACATTATCTTTACGGCATATCGTGTGAGTTATTCATGGATCATCAGAGTTTGCAGCATTTGGTCAAGCAAAAGTAGCTCAATTTGAGGCAGAGGAGGTGGTTGAAGCTATTGAAAGACTATGATATCACCATCTTGTATCATCCCGGGAATGCCAATGTGGTGGCCAATGCCTTGAGTAGGAAGTCGGTGAGTATGGGCAGCCTTGCGTTATTCTAGTCGGTGAGAGATCTCTTGCACTATATGTTCAGGCTTTGGATAATAAGTTCATGAGGTTGGATGTTTCTGAGCTAGTCGCGTTCTAGCTTGTACAGTCGCTGGGTCTTCCTTGATTGAGCGCATTAGGGAGCGACAATATGATGACCCTCATTTGCTTGTCCTTAGGGACACAGTGCGGCACAGGGATGCCAAGCAGGTTACTGTCAGAGATGATAGAGTTTTGAGGATGCAGGGTCGTGTTTGTGTGCCTAATGTAGATGGACTTTGTGAGTTGATTCTTGAGGATGCCCACAGTTCCAGGTATTTTATTCACCCGGTACCGCCAAGATGTATTAGGACTTGCAGCAGAATTATTGGTGGAGGAGGATGAAGAAGGACATAGTTGCATATGTGGCTTGGTGTCTAAATTGTCAACTATGAGCATTAGAGACCTGGTGGTTTGTTTCAGAAGATAGAGATTCCTGAGTGGAAGTGGGAGCGTATCACTACGGATTTCATTGTTGGACACCCACAGACTCAGAAGAAGTTCGATGCAGTTTTGTTCATTGTGGACAAGCTGACGAAGTCATCGCATTTCATCCCTGTGGTAGTTACCTACTATTCGGAGCAGTTGGCAGAGATTTATATTTGTGAAATCATCCGTCTTCACGGTGTGCCTGTGTCTATCATTTTTTATCGAGGTATGTAGCTCACCTCGCACTTCTGGAAGGCAGTACAATGTGAGTTGGGCATGCAAGTTGAGTTGAGCACAGCATTTCATCCTCAGACGGACGGACAGTCTGAGCGCACTATTCAGATATTGGAGGATATGCTTAGCGCTTGTGTTATAAACTTCGGAGGCTCTTAGGATCAGTTCTTGCCGCTTGCAGAGTTTGCGTACAACAATAACTACCAGTCGAGCATTCAGATGGCTACCTATAAGGCATTATACGGTAGGCGGTGCCGATCGCCAGTTGGATGGCTCGAGCTGGGGGAGGCTCGGTTATTGGGTACAGATTTGGTACAGGATGCCTTGGATAAGGTCAAGATCATTCAGGATAGACTTCGCACAGCTCAGTCCAGGCAGAAGAGTTATGCCGACCGTAGAGTTTGTGATGTTGCATTCATAGTTGGAGAGAGAGTGTTGCTCCGTGTATAACCCATGAAGAGTGTAATGAGGTTTGGAAAGAAGGGTAAGTTGAGCCCTAGGTACATCGGACCTTTTGAGATTCTTCAGAGAGTGGGTGAGGTGGCTTACAAGCTCGCATTGCCACCTAGTTTGTCAGTTTTTTATCCGGCATTCCATGTGTCCATGCTCCGAAAGTATCACCGTGATCCGTCCCACATGCTAGATTTCAACTCTATCAAGTTGGACAAGGATTTGACTTATGAGGAGGAGCCGGTGGCTATTCTAGCCCCGACAGGTTCGTCAATTGAGGTCAAAGAGTTATCCTTCATTTCGAGTGCAGTGGAGAGGTGAGCCCGTCGAGGCAGATACTTGGGAGTTCGAGTCGAACATGCGGAGTAGATATCCACACCTTTTCACCAGCGCAAGTACATTTCTATGTCCGTTCAAGGATGAATGGTTGTTTTAGAGGTGGAGAATGTGATGACCGAATAGGTCATCTTATGTTTTAGAACATAATTCTGTGTTTCGAAGCCTTAAAATCTCATTTTAGCCGTCCTCGATTTGCGTTCACGATCCGAGTGTTTTTCCAGAAGGCTTATATGTTAAAGACCAATAAAATAAGAATTTTTCCTTAAAAATTAATTTGAGTTGACTTCGGTCAACGTTTTGAGTAAACAGACCCGGATCTGTTCTTTGACGGTCCCGCTGGGTCTGTATCGTAATTTTGGACCTGAGCGTATGCCCAGGATCGAATTCCGAGGTCCCTAGCTCGAGATATGGACTTTTGATGAAAAATTGAAAGTTTGAAAGTTTAATGATATTAAGAATTAACTGATGTTTGGTCTTGTTGATACTGGGTTCGTATTTTGGTTCCGGAGCCTGATACGGGTTCATTATTATATTTATAACTTGTTTGTGAAATTTGGTGAGAAACGGAGTTGGTTGGACGTGATTCGGACGTCCGGTTGTGAAAGTAGAAGTTTTAAAGTTTTCATGAAAAATTTCATTTGATTTGGTGCTCAATTCATAGTTGTAGGTGTTATTTTGGCGATTTGATCGCGCGAGCAAGTTCGTATGATGTTTTAGGACTTATGTGCATGTTTTGTTTGGAGCCCCGAGGGCTCGGGTGAGTTTCGGATAGGCTACGGGGTAAACTGAACTTAGAAAAATCTGGTTTTCTGCAGCTTCAGATGCCTTCTGGTTTCCTTCTTCGCGTTCCCGAAGGTGCTCTCGCGAACGCGAAGTATGAGCTGGGCTGGGGGATGGTTTTGTTCTATGCGAACGCGAGGCCAAGGTTTGCGAACGCGGAGCACTAGGGGGTCAGCTCTTCGCGAAGTCGACCGACAACACGCGAACGCGTAGAGTTATTCGAGGTGGGCTGGAGATCAGTGAGTTGTTCTACGCGAACGCGAGCCCAAACTCGCGAAAGCGATGGCTAGGGAGGACAGACCATCGCGAATGCATGGAACCATTCGCAAATGCGTAGGCCTTCTAGGCCGCTACCCTTCGCGAATGCGGCAGGCCCTTCGCAAACGCGGGGGAGGCCTGACGCCAGTGATTAAAACAGACTTGGAAACAGGATTTTTGCCAGTCTTTCAAATTTTCAAAAGCTAGAAAGCCTAGAGACGATTTTCCCAAGATATTTTCTTTCCCAATTTGTTGGTAAATGATTATAACCTACTTTGTTTCAATTACCCATTACATTTCATGAGTTTTCAACCTAAAATATAGGATTTTCATGGTGGAAACTGGGGTTTGGGTAGAATTAGGGATTTTGGTAAAATTGGAATTTAGACCTCGAATTGAAGTTGGATTTCGAATTATATTACATAATCGGCTCGGGGGTGAATGGATAAATGAATTTTGGTCCGAACCTCAGATTTTAACCAAGCGGGCCCGGGGTCGATTTTTGACTTTTTGGGGAAAAGTTTGGAAAATCTAAATTTATGCATTTTAGTTGATTTCTTTAGCAATATTTGATATTATTGAGTTAATTGTGGCTAGATACGAGTGGTTTGGAGGCGGATCTAGGGGAAAGGCTCTAGTAGAGCTTTGAATTGACTGCAGAGTGAGGTAAGTGTTGTGTCTAACCTTGACTTGAGGGAATTCGGAACCCTCGAACCATGTGCTATGTGAATTTCATGTGACGGTGCATATGCGAGGTGACGAGTGCTTATATGCCGCCGAATTATCTATTTTTCCTGATTTTTCCGCTTTTCCTTAATTATTTCCTTCCCCGTCTTAACTGTTATATGCTTTAAATGCTTTCCATGCTTAACTGCCACTTGTTAATCAATATCTTCCCCTGTTAATGATGTTAGCACTTTCCCTAGTTTCATGATTCTCTGCTATTTGTTTAAATGGACTTGCACATTCTAATTGTCAATTACTAGATTGGTTTCTCTATGTAGTATTACTTGTGTAGATTTATACATTGTACAAGGTTTCTGTCACGACCCAACCTCTGTCGTGAGGGCGCCCGACGCACTGCTAGGCAAGCCCGACCATTTAGACAACCTTGACCGATTAATCATAGAGGATAAATAAATATTCACAACTAAAACACCAAATTAAATGCAGAATTTCTGAAATAATTTCTAACATTCGAAACCCCAAAATAAAAAAAATACAAATCAGCCCACAGAATCTGGTGTCACGAACATGAGCCTCTAATACAGAATATTCACCTATCACAAGTCTATCTAGGAAAAAAAATGCGAACAAAAGGATAAAGATATATGGGAGAGATCAAGGCTGCAAATGCCATGCAGCTACCTCGATACTCCCGGATACTGCTGCTCAGCTAAACAAATCCTCACTCACCCTGTGGTGTACCTGGATCTGCACACAAGGTGTAGGGAGTATTGTGAGTACTTCCAACCCAGAAAGTAATAAATATAAATAAAGTCTGAGGATAAGAAATTCCAAATAAACACAAGGTAAAGCTATAAATACAGTAAAACAGCAAAGACAATTATAATAATAATACCACGACAGATAAAGAATAAATGACAATTAAAATATGCAATGCAACACATAAACCGGTACTCTCCAGTACCCCGCTGCGACGTGCAGCCCGCTCCATTTATTTAACGTCGACGACGCTCACTGGGGGTGTGCAGACTCTGGGAGGGGCCCCTTACGGTCTAAGCGCAATAATAAGCCATATCGTGGCATCAAACAGGCCCTCGGCCTCATATCAATATCAATATCATACCACTGCAGCGTGCAGTCCGATCCCATACTCAGTCCAAAATCACATAAGCCTTTCGGCACAATAATATAAAAATACTCACCCCAAACTTCATTTAAAAATATTACTTTAGTTCTACTTTTAGAAAAATGGCTGAGTTTACAAAAATAATGTTAAATACCAGGACTGAGTTCAATATCTAGAAATATGGTAAGAAACCAGTAAAAATAATCCTTGAAGGATTCAAGTAGTTGGCACGAAGCCCAATTATGACAATTAATCCATTTTTATAAGTATATCACAAAACTACAATCAATTAGGTAGTAATTTTATTAAGCGGGATGGACCAAGTCACAATCCCCGACGGTGCTCTACCCCACGCCCGTTATCCGGCGTGCAAGTCACCTCACATAGCACTACATTGTGCAAATTCGGGGTTCCAAACCCTCAACACAACATTTACATTTATTACTAACCTCAAGCTGGCCAAAGTCCTAGCTTGCTATGCCCTTGCCTTTCGAATTAACCTCCTCGTGCGTCGAATCTGACCAAAACCACAACAAATACGTCACAATAGGCTAAGGGAACATAACCCAATCGAAAAGACTCGAAAAATATCGATAATCACGAAATTTGCAAAACCCGAGCCCCGGACCCACTTCTCAAAAAATCAGAAAATTAACATCACCGGATTCCTCATCTCGCCACGAGTCTATACATACCAAAATCTCTCAAATCGGACCAAAAATGGCCCCTCAAATCTCAAATTTAGAATTTCAAACTCAAGCTCTAATTTCTTACAATTTGGCTATATTCTCATGAACTTCAAGGATGATTCTACAATAAAATCATGTTTTTAACTCATAAAACTTACCTTCAATCGGTCCCAGTTGAAACTCTCTTCAATCCCCGTCCAAAAGCTCTCAACAATGCCCAAAAATGGTGGAAAAATGGGTTGGGTTCGCGGATGAAATGTTTTAAAACATTCTGCCCAGGTTTGACCCCTCCTTCTTCGCGAACGCGCGGGCTATCCCGCGTTCGCGCTGCTCAAATTTTCCATCTGCCAAAAATGCCCTTCGCGAACGCGGCCCACACCATGTGAACGCGAAGCTTTATTCCTCATACATACGCGAACGCGACACACATGATGCGGACGCGAAGACCAAAAGCCCTGAACCTCAATTCCTTATACGCGAATGCGATTGGGCTGGTGCGAACGCGAAGCACAATCCTCCGGCCTTCCGCGAACGCGGACCCTCGAACGCGAACGTGTAGAGCAATTTACCTGCCTCCCAATTTCCTTCTTCGCGAACGCGTGACTCTTTACGCGAACGCGAAGAGTAAATTCTCTGCAACACCTGAAATGAGAAATCTGCAGCTTTTTAACTTAGGAAATGGTCCGGTTGACCACCCGAAACTCACCCGAGGCCTCCGGGACCTCAACCAAAAGCACCAACACCTCCTGTAACATCATTCGAACTTGTTCCAATCATAAAAACACCTCAAACAACACTAAAACCATCATTTCTCATCGAATTCAAGCCTAAGTTCTTCAAAAACTTCCGAAATACGCATTCGATAAAAAACCCAACCAAATCACCTCCGAATGACCTGGAATTTTTGCACACACATCCCAAATCACCTAACGAAGCTACTGCAACTCTCGAAATTCCATTCCGACCCTAGGATCAAAATCTCACCTATCAACCGGAATTCGCCAAAATACTAACTTCGCCAATTCAAGCCTAATTCTACACCGGACCTCCAAAATTACTTCCAATCACACTCCTAAGTCACAAATCATCCCCCGAAGCTAACCGAATCATCAAAATTCATATCCGAGCCCTCTAACACATAAGTCAACGTCCGGTTGACTTTTCCAAAACAAACCTTCCTTAAAAAGACTAAGTGTCTCATTTCCTTCTAGAACCACTCCAAATCAACTCGTTCACACCCAACACTGATAATGAAGCATAAAGAAATAGAAAATAGGGAAAAATAGAGCGGTTCTCATGAGACGACGGGTCGGGTTGTCACAGTTTTGAACTTTGTTCAGTTTGGTAATTGTTAATCGTAAAGGTTTTTGTAGTTTGAACTGTTAACTTGACTATGCACATTGATTATTTGGTGCTGATATGGTGGAATCGGGTTGCACGGCACAGCAGGTGTAACAAGGGTGGATTGATATGGTGGAATAAGGGTGAATTCGTACTGTACGGTGGGATCGGGTTGCACACCGCAACAGGTAGAATAAGGGTGAATTGATATGGTGAAATAAGGGTGAATTATGATACTTATATTGATACATGGTGGGATCGGGTTGCGCGCCGCAACACTTATATATTATTTACTGTTGTTGGTGTTATTACGGTGAAATAAGGGAGGATGTTGAGTCGTCTGGTGGGATCGGGTTGCGCGACGCAACTACCTATATGTTTCCGTTTCTTGAGCTGTGTTGGTTTCCGGTATTTTTAGTTGAACTATTAAGGACTGGTAATTCTAGACGATATTGGTTTATTTCTTGAGGCTATGGTTATTATTTTTAGTTGACTGTTTTACCCTGTCCCGTATTTCTATTTTCTTTCATTGTTATATACTGCATACAGGTTGTAGTGTAAGTGACCCGCCTACTTCGTCGAGGTTAGGCTCGGAACTTACAGAGTACATGGGGTCGGTTGTACTCATACTACACTCTGCACTTGCAGATTTTGGAGTCGGTCCCATGGCCGGTTATTAGCGTGCTCGGATCGGATAGTTGTTGAGACTTGAGGTACGGCTGCTTAGTGCCCGCAACTCCTGGAGTCCTCTTCCCCTTTCTATTTAGCTTTGTATTTTCATTCAGACATCTTTGTATTTATTTCAGACCCTTGTATGTACTACTCTAGTAGACCGTGCACTTGTGAAATCGGATTCAGGGATTTGTAGCAGATGTTTTACAGTTTTAGCTCCGCATTTATATTTTGGATCATTCCAGTTGCGTCAGTTCTTCTTCATTACTTAATTTTACACTGTTAAAAAGGATAAATTGTTCTAACGTTGGCTTTCCTAGTAAGTGAAATGTTAGGCGCCATCATGATCCCGACGGTGGAAATTCCGGGTCGTGACATATACGTGCACGTATAACCTACCTAAATGAGTATTGAGTTTTTTAAAAAATATATAAAGATTATTTTTGAATTAAAATAAATGTGTGAATTTATATTAAAAAAGAATTTTATCGATTTTGTATAGTTAATTCAATAAGGAATATCAATTTATACCTTCATTTTCTATATTTTCTTTTAGCTATTTTAACTACTACCTTAAATTACTTATGAATAAATACATATGATTTACTTCTATTATGTGTAATATAATATGTGTATAAATTTACAATATGTATTCAATGTATTCTTAACTTAAAGTACATTATAGTACTTATTATTACATTAAATTAAAATACTACTATTATTTTCAAAACGTAAACATATCGTATTAAACTTATTTACTTATATAAGTTTCATAGCTCTAAGACTAAAACTTAGGAATACACAAGATAATCCTACAAAGGAAAAGTAATGCAAAATTAATATTTTCTGGAATTATCCAATGATCTCGCCACAAACATAACGTGTTCTTTTTAGGTTTTTCCATATTGTACTTTTGATCTTTTGCTATTTAAGTCCTGAAACAACAAAACCAAAATATATATTGCCAAAAACTAAAATAATGTTACAAAAGGAGAAATATATGAGAAATTTTGTCAGAGATACATCTATCAAATAAGAAAATAAATTATATTGAAAAAGATTCCGTTTGGCAAACACAACAGCTAGAAGAATCGGCTATAAAAGCAACTAATTAAGAGAATACCATGAACGTGTATAGCTCTGTATATGATGTGTGGCTATAATGATATATTTTTAGTGCATTACTTATTTAGCATTTTGGGTCTTATGCAAAACTATATTATATTTGTGCATAATTGAGTTTATTTTATGTATAGGTACGTTAAAGACAAAATTGAAAGTAAAGTAGAAATTTTATGTGTATTTTATGCACTACAATAATGGCTTATGATTATGTCCATGCAATTGGAGACAAAAGAAACAAAATAAAAATTAGAAAAAGCAAAAGAAGACAAAAGAACAAATTGAAAAAAAGAGAAAACGTGAATTGGAAAGTTTGGCAGAAAGAATCAAAATTCAAAACGAAGCAGCAAAGACAGGCGAAGCGGCCAAAACGCTCGCGTTAGAGCAGGCCCCGCGAGGCCTGTCGCGAGGTTTCGCGTGTTCCGGGTTTCAGGCCTATTTTATCTCATATTTGGTTTTGGACTTGTATATTTTATTTAGGTCTTTTTCCTACACATTAAATAGTTATTAAACACCCATTTTAAGGGGAAGATCGAGATTGGACAGATTTGAGACCGTTGATTGGACCTAAGGAGGTAAGAACACACTAGGAGCAAGGCAGAGAATTCTTCTACGAGTTTTTCACTTCCTTCTTCCTATTTTCATTATTGCTGTCACACCTCCTTTTTCCTACTACACCCCCGGAAGGGCGTAAAGGAGTTTTTTCAATTAAAGGACAATCGGAACGGGATTTATTATTAAGATTTCAGAGTCGCCACTTGGGAGATTAATGGTGTCCCAAGTCACCGGTTGAATCCCGAACCGAGGAAATTATGACTCTGTTAACAGTCCGCGAACCAGAAATCCGAGTAAGGAATTCTGTTAACCTCGGAGAAGGTGTTAGGCATTCCCAGGCTCCGTGGTTCTAGCACGGTCGCTCAACTGTCATATTTGGCTTATTTATTTGATTTTAGTACATGTTTTAACTTATGTGCTTTTTAACTTTGAACCGCTTTTATTATTATTATTTTAAGAGAATTGCAACATCGTGAAAATACGTCTCGAACCGCGTCACATAAATGCACCCGCGATTTTTGACACATTTCGACTTCGTTGGGATTTGGATTTGGGTCACATAAATGTGCACCCGTATTTAGGAAGGTAAAATTATTTAAAATACGCGCCTAAAGTAGCTATCGTGTTATTATCTTTGGGGAAAGCCGTGAAATTCGCTAAACGGCCCATCCCGAATTCTAAGGTTGAGTTAAAACTAATTAAAACGAGGGTCACGCAATTCGTAATTTTATTTGGCGCGGCGCACCTCAATTTAACCTAATTAAAGCATCTCTAAATTAATTCACGAGGGCCATATGTGATTCATTATCTAATTGTATTTCATGGCATGCCTCGAACCAATTTCCAGAAGCGACAATAAAGGAGTGATGCTGGGAATATCCTACGATTGTCTACACTGTAGTCGAATCTCAAGAATGGATTGGTGATGACACCTATAAAACTTAACACTCAATTTCAGAAAATGAACCAAGCTTAACACAAAGTCCATGAGCCCAAAGGGCTAGCAAGGTGCGGAACCTTGGGCCCCGGAACATGCATTCATCCAGGTCCAAAACAGTCAACTTTCACGAGGCCCAGAGTCAAAATTCATAAATAGTCTCAATTCGAATCCCCCAACAACAGACGGACTAAATGGGAGGCAATCATGTTTGGGCCAAGGTGGAAAGCCCAATGCATACCCCAGCACAAATTAGCATTCAAAAACGGAATTACACACAAATACTAACATCCCATGAGTCAAAAATGCAGAACCATTTGGAACCCTTGCATATGTTGCATGGTGAAATATGCTTCAATTATAACAATGTACTAACTATCCATTATTTTAGAGTTACAATCTGGCGATTACCAACCCACGTAGCATTTGATTCAAATAGGCATGCTAAGCAAATTATCATGACTATATTTTCCAAAGGAGGAGACAAACTAGAAATGGTAAACTGATTTGTTTGACAAATGCTTTTAACGACTCAAGGACCCTAATACATATGCAAGAAGAGCTAGCAATACACTACTAGCATTCTAACAAACCTTGAAACATTTGAAAGGAATCATTACCAATACAACTTAAATCCCAGGAACAACAGAAGTACCAGTATTACTGCTTGGCCAAATTATTAGAAAAAAAAAAATACCAAGTTCGCACACACTGAATCAAGTGAGAAAACCAAGATAAATCTTCAAAATCAAAATAGCTGTCTTCAACTAAATATAAAATTAGTAGATCAAGCT
>NW_017671978.1:37107-41015 GCF_001879085.1 Nicotiana attenuata | reverse complement strand
ACCTTGCTCAGCTACATTAGTATTACCTTCAGTCCGCTAATAACCCGCTACCGGGTAAACAATACCTGCAACTGCACGCGAGGTGCAGAGAGTAAAGTGAGTACATCCAACTCAGTGAGTAATAAGAGTAAATAATAACTGAGAGACAAGAAATCACGTAAGTGCACTCCTTCATGCTATATAGGACGGTACAACCCTTTGAGAAAACAGTAAAACCGTGAAAAAATCCTTTAGAAAATATCTGACTCAGTTTAAAAACCTCTTTTGAAAATATCCTTTTCCAACAGTCAAGCAAATGAATGCGTAATCAGATAGTGCAAGTCCGCACATAAGTCAGCCCCTCGGGCACAGCACTCCACTAACAATTAACACCAGGGCGTCTGGTAAACAGTGCAAGATGTAGCATGAATGCCAATGAAATGAGAGTGCTGAATGTCATGACACGTATTACAAACAGGAACCAATGCATGAATGCAATGCAATGCATATGACCGTTGTGGCGTGCAGCCCGATCCATTTGGGTACCCGCGCTCACTGTGGGGGTTCAGACTCTGGAGGGGCTCCTACAGCCCAAGCGCACAATATCATCATAGCATCGCTGCGGCGTGCAGCCCGATCCATCCTCAGTCCAGAACATGCAAATGAGCCACTCGGGCAATGTCAAGTAATAGCTTTTAACTCAAAACATCAGAAAAATGCAATTTAAGTCTTTAAACTTTAACAATATGACTGCACATTTCAAAACAGGGTTTAACTTAGGACTGAAATTATTTAATATGCTAAGTGTCATGAAAACAGTGATAATAGTCCCTAAAGGATTCAAATAATCGGCACGAAGCCCAAAACATGGCAATCAACCCAAATCACGATAGCATCAAGTAGGTTTCAGTCAGTTACGCAGTAAAATCAACAACCGGGACGGACCAAGTCACAATCCCCAACGGTGCTCTACCCCATACTCATACCTGGCATGCAAGTCACCACAATACAGCACTATGATGTGCAAATCCGGGGTTTCAAACCCTCAGGATATCATTTACAAGTATTACTCACCTCGAACCGGTGAAATCTCTAGCTCTCGACGCCTTTGCCCCTCAAACCGGCCTCCACGCGCGTCGAATCTAACCAAAATCAGAGCGAATACATTACAATATGCCAAGGGAACAATACCCAATCGAAAACAACCAAGAAATAGCAGAAATCTCGAAACTAGCAAAACCCGAGCCCCGGACCCGCTTCTCGAAAAATTACGAAATTCACATCACCGGATTCCTCGTCTCGCCACGAGTCCATACATATAAAATTCACCAAAATCGGAGTTCGTTTGACCCTCCAAATTCCATTTTCACATCATAATTCTCAAACCCTAACTTACCCCATTTTTACCCTTTAATTCCTTGGGTTTTCAGTGTTAATTCATGTTTATACACAATAATAACATAATCTAAGCCCAAGAATCCATACCTGACGGTAGCCCTCAAAACCCTCTTCAAAAATTGCCCAAAATCTCCTCAGTCCGAAGTCCAAAATGTTGTTCTTTCAAAAATTCGCGAAGATGATTAATTTCACTTAACTGCCAGGCATTTCGCTTCTACGGATCCAGTACCGCTTTTGCGGTCAACGTCCGCTTTTGCACCTTTCACTTAAGGCAACCTTCCGCTTCTGCGGTCCCCAATCGCATCTGCGGGACCGCTTAAGCGATCCAATGTTCCGCTTCTACGGAACCTGACCAGGGTTCCAAATTCTGCTCCTGCGAGGTCTAGCTCGCTTCTGCGAGGCCGCCTATGCGGTCCTTCTTCCGCTCCTGCGGAATCTGGCAAGGGCCAAGACTTCCGCTTCTGCGCATCTTCCAATCGCTTCAGCGAGACCGCACCTACAGTCCCATAACCGCATGTGCGAAACCAACAGATACTAGCAAGGTTGAACCTGCAATTAACTCCAAAAACCATCCGTTTAACCACCCGAATTAACCCCGAGGCCCCCGGGACCTCAACCAAAAACACCAACACATCCTAATACCTTATTCAAACTTGTTCCAATCCTCAAAACATTTCAAACAACGCTAAAGCCATCAAATCACATCGGATTCAAGCCTAAGTTTCTTAAAAACTTCCGAATTACGCATTCGATCAAAAACCCGACCAAAGGATGTCCGAATGACCTGAAATTTTACACACATATCCAAAATCACCTAACGAAGCTACAGCAACTCTCGGAATTCCATTCCGACTCTCGAATCAAAATCTCACCTATCAACCGGAGTTCGCCAAAATACTAACTTCGCCAATTCAAGCCTAATTCTACACCGGACCTCCAAAATCAATTCCGATCGCACTTCTAACTCATAAGTCAACGTCCGGTTGACTTTTCCAACTTAGGCCTTCCTTAAAGAGACTAAGTGTCTCATTTCTTATCAAAACCAATCCAAATCAACTCTAACATACCACATACCGATAACGAAACATAAAGAAGCATAAAATGGGAGAAACGAAGCAGTAACACATGAGACGACGGGTCGGGTCGTCACATCCTCCCCAACTTAAACAAACGCTCGTCCTCGAGCGTACCCAGAGTTGTACTAGAAGCCAACCAACAGCTGAATAACCCTACCACGCATATACCCGGGGTGATCCCACGTCACCCTATCTCACATAGGTCCGATAATACATCATAGCTGAAATTTCACAGTCCATCAAAACCATAAACCGTAGAACCACATTGCACTTTCCGAAATCATACACAAGATCAGAAATTCACATCTATACCCAGAATAAACCCGAACCAACTGTAATAACCCATACCTGCAACCTCAGGTGAAATCATACGATATACCACATAATCCAGACACTCGAAACGGTAGCCTCTATTCACAGCAGTCGCCCACAACAACCAAATACCGGTAGAAAATCTCTTATCAACTAAGGTCTTATTCCAACACTTTCATATACTGCCAGCGATAAATGAAACATGCTATAAATCGTAACCATTTCTCATATCAACCATCCATGAAGCCGCTTCCCCTTTGACTAATACCACAACAGATTTCCGGGCTGAACCTCGATATTATCCTTCTAACAAGCTGAAACCAAATCTGTCCGTATTCATTAGTGACTCCAACGATCACCTCGAATCCAATACACCACTCTGGTGACATGACACCTCAATGCAGGCCTAAGCCACAACTTGCATAATACACGCACCAATGAGGAACGGTCTGAATATACCCAAATCAGGACAAATGACTCAAACGAAAGAGCTGTACCTCAAGCTCATTAACACCATTACAACACAAGGCTGAGACCCCGTCTCACATCATAGAAATAGAGTACCTGAATCTACCCCAAAAGGTCATATCTCCACGTAGCCTCGCTACTATGCGCGATCCTGTCCAAACACTGCTACACATGAAACACCTCAAGTCACTATGCTCGAAATAGACAGCCACGCACAATTTGATGTCTGGAACCCAAGCAATTCATTACACCCACGGTGAAACAGATAACATACGACACGCAACCCGATAGGTCATAGCCAACACTCCATTTACCGAGCAACACTCAATTACTCTTCCCGCTCGACTTCCTCTATGAATCCTCAATAGAACCGCACCACATGTTCCCATATCCAACAAATCATGACGTCTCAACACACCGAAAAGCAACTCATAGCTCTCCTTAGATCACTAGCAAGCTCAATAACGATCGAATCAACCTACCCCTCATCAACATAATTCGGGGCCAACCAAGCTAACTCAAGCCAAAAACATAGCCACATCGGCGTGCCCACGAACTCAACACCAAGAAGCCTGACGCTGCTCCTTCCACTACTATAACTCCTGTTGGAGCCTTACGACTCGGTGCCCGGCACCAAATCAATACCGAATCCCCAATCTCGCCTGGCGACATGCC
>NW_017671978.1:32239-35939 GCF_001879085.1 Nicotiana attenuata | reverse complement strand
AACACCTGAGTGCTACATGTAGATTTCTTGAACACATTTAAAACCATTACTCGAGAGTCATTCACTCTTATTCATCTGCAAATTACCTGATTTAACGAACAGAACCACTCGTGCTTTATTGACACTCCGATACCGTAAAATGAGACCCTCATCCCAATACAACCAAGCAACTTCCTGCTCTATGCACCGAGCATTCTTTAGCAACAATAACTCTAGACATTCCGAAATTCTCATACCCTATGGAACATAATATAACCTTTGTCGAAATTTTTGCTTCACTCGCCCATCCTCGGCTCAATTTCTGCAACTAGAACCGATTCGCCAGCATACCTCGAGACGTAACCAACATAGCACATAATTGTGCAATCAGCTAATCAACAGCAACCTCCCCAACTTGGCTCGACGCCATATATCAAGACATACTTAACAACTCATAACACCTTTACTCTAATGATGCCACAATGTCATGGTGAGATTAAACTCAAATCATCTACAAGTTTGTGAAAACACAAATCATCTAGTACTGAAATCCTCTACAACCCTCGCATTTATCCCCACATCAACTGAGTCCACTCTCTTAAGCGACCCGAATTTTTAAATTTCAACACATACCCTTCAATTACACATGAGATCTTCTAACATACACGTAAGGACCATACCACTCAAGAACACTCCGCAGGAGATGACCCCTGCTTCACCTCAATTTAGTACTTCAGCATACCTTTCACCATCATATACGTTACTCAGTCATTAGTCTTCCTGAGTCTGAACTCATACTGCCACACGTATTGTACTTTACTTTCCAACTAGGAGATACGGGATATTCTTCACGCGCCCATAATTCGGGCTACACATCAATCCACAATAGGAGTCGAATCACTTAACAATTCATCTATTATCCTACAGACTTCTTCGTCACTACCAAGTCATATAATTACATCTCGCAGTACTAACATACTCATCACATGAATACCAAACCGCCATTCCGGCTAATAGGGGCAATACTGAACATATAAGTTCAAAACACTTGCTCACACAATCAGCACCTCGGTGCTCAAGCCATAGGCAAGGATCCGACCTCAAATCCTCCAGACTGGCCCAACATACTCACGAAGATTACATCTCGCCCCTCGATCGGGGAATCACAAACCATCAAGGTACATGTAATACTGAGCGCTCATGTGCGCATACAGACGTGTGAAAGGAATTTCAAGAGTTATATCTCAAGCTGAATCAAGTACGCACGATAAGAATTCCAAGAATGTGAAGTTTTCCTAAAGGTTACGCAGCCTCTCGAGGATAAATACAGACGTCTCCGTATCGATCCGCGAGACTCTACAAAACCTGCTCATGAATCGTGAGACCTAGTAACCTAGGCTCTGATACCAACTTTTCACGGTCCAATTTCCATCCAAGTCGTGATGGCGCCTCTCGTGAAGACAAGGCCAGCCAACTAACCCAAATCCTTTCACTTTAACAATTATTAAACATAAATGAATAGATAAATACAGCTTAACGACAATAATAACTAGTATTTACAACCCAACACAACCAGACCGGGGTGTCACAAGTCACGAGCATCTAAGAGGTAGGAACATGACTACAGGGTCATATATATATAAAATGAAATCTGGAATCCAAAAGATGAAGTCCGCTGCCGCGAACGCTGGCGGTCGCCTTGCTCAGCTACATTAGTATTACCTTCAGTCCGCTAATAACCCGCTACCGGGTAAACAATACCTGCAACTGCACGCGAGGTGCAGGGAGTAAAGTGAGTACTTCCAACTCAGTGAGTAATAAGAGTAAATAATAACTGAGAGACAAGAAATCACGTAAGTGCACTCCTTCATGCTATATAGGACGGTACAACCCTTTGAGAAAACAGTAAAATCGTGAAAAAATCCTTTAGAAAATATTTGACTCAGTTTAAAAACCTCTTTTGAAAATATCCTTTTCCAACAGTCAAGCAAATGAATGCGTAATCAGATAGTGCAAGTCCGCACATAAGTCAGCCCCTCGGGCACAGCACTTCACTAACAATTAACACCAGGGCGTCTGGTAAACAGTGTAAGATGTAGCATGAATGCCAATGAAATGAGAGTGCTGAATGTCATGACACGTATTACAAACAGGAACCAATGCAATGCATATGACCGTTGTGGCGTGCAGCTCGATCCATTTGGGTACCCGCGCTCACTGTGGGGGTTCAGACTCCGGAGGGGCTCCTACACCCTAAGCGCAATATCATCATATCATCGCTGCGACGTGCAGCCCGATCCATCCTCAGTCCAGATCATGCATATGAGCCACTCGGGCAATGTCAAGTAATAGCTTTTAACTCAAAACATCAGAAAAATGCAATTTAAGTCTTTAAACTTTAAAAATATGACTGCACATTTCAAAACAGGGTTTAACTTAGGACTAAAATCATTTAATATGCTAAGTGTCATGAAAACAGTGATAATAATCCCTAAAGGATTCAAATAATCAGCACGAAGCCCAAAACATGTCAATCAACCCAAATCACGATAGCATCAAGTAGGTTTCAGTCAATTAAGCAGTAAAATCAACAACCGGGACGGACCAAGTCACAATCCCCAACGGTGCTCTACCCCACGCTCATACCTGGCGTGCAAGTCACCACAATACAGCACTATGATGTGCAAATCCGGGGTTTCAAACCCTCAGGATATCATTTACAAGTATTACTCACCTCGAACCGGTGAAATCTCTAGCTCTCGACGCCTTTGCCCCTCAAACCGGCCTCCACGTGCGTCGAATCTAACCAAAATCATAGTGGATACATTACAATATGCCAAGGGAACAATACCCAATCGAAAACAACCAAGAAATAGCAGAAATCTCGAAACTAGCAAAACCCGAGCCCCGGGCCCGCTTCTCGAAAAATTACAAAATTCACATCACCGGATTCCTCGTCTCGGCACGAGTCCATACATATAAAATTCACCAAAATCGGAGTTTGTTCGACCCTCCAAATTCCTTTTTCACATCATAATTCTCAAACCCTAACTTACCCCATTTTTACCCTTTAATTCCTTGGGTTTTCAGTGTTAATTCATGTTTATACACAATAATAACATAATCTAAGACCAAGAATCCATACCTGATGATAGCCCTCGAAACCCTCTTCAAAAATCGCCCAAAATCTCCTCAGTCCGAAGTCCAAAATGTTGTTCTTTCAAAAATTCGCGAAGATGATTAATTTCACTTAACTGCCAGGCATTTCGCTTCTGCGGATCCAGTACCGCTTTTGCGGCTTCCACTTATGCGGTCAACGTCCGCTTTTGCGGACCTTTCACTTAAGGCAACCTTCCGCTTCTGCGGTCCCCAATCGCATCTGCGAGACCGCTTAAGCGATCCAATGTTCCGCTTCTGCGGAACCTGACCAGGGTTCCAAATTCCGCTCCTGCGAGGTCTAGCTCGCTTCTGCGAG
This sequence comes from Nicotiana attenuata, assembly GCF_001879085.1. Classification (NCBI taxonomy): domain Eukaryota; kingdom Viridiplantae; phylum Streptophyta; class Magnoliopsida; order Solanales; family Solanaceae; genus Nicotiana; species Nicotiana attenuata. Next base: position 32,485 of record NW_017671978.1, on the reverse strand, counting down.
GCCGCCTATGCGGTCCTCCTTCCGCTCCTGCGGAATCTGGCAAGGGCCAAGACTTCCGCTTCTGCGCATCTTCCAATCGCTTCAGCGAGACCGCACCTACGGTCCCATAACCGCAGGTGCGAAACCAACAGATACCAGCAAGGTTGAACCTGCAATTAACTCCAAAAACCTTCCGTTTAACCACCCGAATTCACCCCGAGGCCCCGGGACCTCAACCAAAAATACCAACACATCCTAATACCTTAT